>NC_056729.1:833130702-833235702 GCF_019279795.1 Protopterus annectens | reverse complement strand
GTACAATAATCTTTTCTCTTTGTATGCATTTCATACCTGGATAGTATCCCAGGTTATATGCAGTCACACTTACATGTATTGTATCTTTATGTTACTACTGTTAACACTGTTTTCCCAAGTAAGACTAGATTGCAGATTGTAGTACTGGAACAATACACCCCTGCATGCAAAGTGGGTCTCTGAGTACTGACTATTGTGTTCTTGCTGTGTGAGCTGTGTGTTATTAAGTAGTTGCTACTGGATATTGATCTGATATGTGGATATTAACTGTAGACTACTATGTGTATAGGACATGTCATTGAGGGCTGCCATCATGTAGTAATTGCATACCTATCAGTGTCAGACGTCTATCTGTCAAAATATTCATCCGAGTGCATAACCTGTTGGCTAGCTGACTTCTGTCTGTACTCTGTACAGATGTGCAGATGTCAGGTCTCCATCTTGGCTGCTTCCAGGCAATCTATGCTTGACTGACACTGACATGTCTGCCCAGGTGTGTTATGAATGCTACAGCTAGGAGACCCCACCTTGTATGCACCACATGCCATGGATTCCTCAACTAGACTACCACAGTCAACAGAATATGCTTGGATACAGGTCTTCAATCCAGACATTTGCCATATTATATAATACATGTTGCATACATGTCAGTTGGAGCACCTCACTGGGCCTCTGCAAAGAGAAATCTAGATGTTTGGATGTTGAATTTAACTGTCATCCTGGGGATCACTCAAGTGGCATCAGTTGATAGATGGCCTGCTGAAAAATGTCAGGTGGCATGATGCCACTGTACGCACATTTCCAACTCTTCTCATCTCTCCATGGACATTATCCTGGTGCACAACTTGGAACACCTGCACCTATGGACCCCAGTACTGACAAATGTGTCAGTGTGTATTAATGAGAATAACAGTGTCTGTGTGTTTGTAAACTTGTAGTTGATAATACCCTGAGGGCCTTCTCACCCACTACATCCCCATTGCCATAGTTAGAAATGGCTGCTGCTGTAATGGACATTAAATGTACCCTGTTACACTCTTCACCCTATGGTCTACCTGGAGCTTGCAGTATCAGTATAACACTGTTGTACAAATGGGTAGATAGGCATGGGTTACCCTCTGAGTCCTGGCAAGTATGTTTGTGTGCAAGTGTGTATATTTGTAGGATACAGCATTCTGAGGCCACATTCTCCAAATACAATACACCTTGCCATACAGTATAAGGGATAGTGATGTTGCTGACATTAAGAGAGCCATGACGAACCCTCACCCTACTATCCCTGTGGCATGTGCAATAAAAGCATATCCCTGTAGTAGCACTGATTAAATAGACAAGTGGTTGTTTTTCAGTCCTGGTCAATATGTGATTGTGGGCATGTCAGAGCATTATCATAGGTTTTGGTGAGCAAAATATCCAATGTGGGGTATGGGTGCTGGTTATACACCATGGTACCCCAGTACATGTCCCAAGGTCCACTGAATGAGGACCACTGTCACCATCAACCATACGGGTAACTGATTACACTAGCCACCCCAATGATGCATGTGCTGTGTGCAAATTATCTGTAACAGAATGGACTCACTTACTAGGTAGTTAGCACTGATATACCCAGGTCTCTCAGATGTGTATATGACTGTTATGTGTTTGTCAATGTGTATATGACAGTATGTCATACTATGTATTTTTCATTAACACCCAGTACATCCCCCATTACCATACTGTAGGCTTGGTGATGTTCTTCACTTAACAAGAAACTCGGGACATACTTCATCCTAAAAGCTGTGTGGTGTGTGCAATTAAGGCCAAACACATTAGTAGCAATAAGTACATAGGTAGGGGTTATAATCGCAGTGTTGCCAAGTAAGTGTGTGTGTGTGAAGGGATCTACTTCAGTTTGCAGAAAATATATGTCCCAGGAGGTCATCTATCTGAGAACTGTCTGGCAAATGCTAACATTTCAAAGGAATCATCTTGTGGAAATTCATTCTATCAGAACTAGTAGTAGATGTGTAAATGCCCTCTTCCCCACTGTACAGCTGTATAGCAATACTGGAGTTGGTATATATAGTTGGGTGTGGATATTGTGGGTACAACCACCCTCACTGGAGTTATTGTTGTGTGAATCTCTCCGCTTAGTCTGCTGTAATACCATACAGTTGATGTTAACAGGTTAAGTAGTTGTCAGTCACACCATGTGTGGTTCTACGCCACCCAACACCTCCCAAAGTGGAGGGCTGTGCCACCCACACAAGCAGATCTATGTTTACCAATTCCAGGATTGCACTACATTGGGGAAGAGGGCATATACCCTGCCAGTATCATCGTCAATGACATGAAACTGGCAGACTGATTATTTACTGATGTGATGTTTTGCCTATTTTGTCTTGGTGGAATTACATAGGCTAAAATGAGTTCACTGCAAAAATAAGTGCATCCATTTGTACAGTATTCTCTGTGTATTTCATCAACACCAAAGCCTCGGTGTGTGTGTTATTCACAAACATTTAGTATGTGCCACCCAGTACACTTACCATTGTCCACTGTAGAAGGGCTGCTGACATCAGCCACCATCCACTCACCTGTATACACCCTTCAGACCTATCAGCCATGTGGCACATGCAGTAACTGTTATACATACCTATTACTTGTGTTCAGCTGTACCCAGGATATGACACAGTCAATGTGTTACCACAGTGCCATATCCCTTGTAGGAAACAACAGCAGACCAACATCCTGCTGACACATAGACACCTACAACACAAACTGAATACATTATGGAGACCACAATCAGTCAGTGTTAATAACAGCTATAATGCATTGTGTCTGGACAGCTACACATCCTGACATGTAAGCATTAAACTTTCCAGCTGAAAACGTTACACGGCATTACATTGCTAAACCTTAGTACATTCACCCTGTGCATAAGAACCATATTAGCATGTTTCTGCATCGATGGTATGATGATAGGAAAATGATGAAAAAAGAGGGCTCATAGAGGGACAAATAATAGGGAAGGAAGCTAGGGATGTGCAGGCCAGGTGTAGGGAAGGTCCATAGCTGTCCATTTCTTCTACAGCAACAGCTGTGCATATGTACTGAATTTGGAGGTAGATTTGGACACTAAAACCCCTGAGAGAGGGGTGAGGACAACAATAATGTGTTGTGAAGCCAATTAGACCAGATTACATGTGTCCAGTGGACACGTGGAAAATGGACAGCTATGTATGGGGTGAAATTTTTTGGGGGGAACAGATTGCCCTTTTTTTTAAGGTGAGAGTGGGATGTTGGGGAAGAATAGTAGGTATATTTGAGGAGGTAGGTTGGGTAGGAAGACAGACAAGACAGACAATACAGGGCAGTATATGACACATGTGGGGGGTAAACACCTTGGATGGGGAGGGGTGTTTGGAAATTGGAAGCCCATGAGCCCCCAAATGGAAACAGTGGGACTGAGATCCCCACCCATGGGCAGTCACCACTGCACCTTCATGGCCCTGATGGTGGCTGTGCTGGGGGATGAGCAGGAGGGGCAGGCTGACCCTCTAAATGTGCCACATAGCCCTCAAGCTGGTGTAGTAGATTTCCAAACTCCCTTCGGAGCTCGCTAAGTACCAATACCCGGACCTGACTTCAGGTGACAGGATCCTGTCCATGCCCACTACCAGGGGGGACAAGCCCCATCACTTGAGTTGGTTACACCCAAAGGTGGTGCAGGACCAGCAGATGAGGAGGTCCCAGGGTGGCTCCCAGGCATGCTGGGGCCCGGTGCCATGGCCAGATGAGGTGGGAGAGGTGGGTCCGCTGGAACCAGCCTTCCCATATGTGCTAAGGTGTTGCAGTTTTAAAACATATGTGGGTTAGTAATACTCAACACAATCCAGGATTAGTTATAACAGCATGCATAGATATTCCCATTAACCCAAAACACCAGATATGGAACAGTTGCATAGCAAACAGAACACATGCATATATGGAGCCACAGTGGGCATTACAATGGCATGCAGGTTACATTGAAAGCAACAGGCCACCAGTGATAGTATTTCAACATGGAACATTAATAGAAACACATTTCAATATTTATTGAACAATAGGATATATGTCTCAGTATGTTTGGTGCAAACATACCCATTGATTTGTGTATTTAGATTATTGTTGCAGATATGGTGGGGGGAGAGAGATGTCAATTAACAACTTATATATCCTTGTATTACTCACAATTTAATGATCATTGCTCTAATCATTAAGGTACACATATTATTACAACACCCTATGGCCTTGGTTTGGGAAGTGGCATGTTTGTACACAGTGTATATGTCAACTGTCTTATAACTAAATTCTACAACTCTTACCTGGTAGACCTGTGGAGGGAATGCTTGTGAAAACTACCTGACTGTTTCTACACATATTCCCAGATTCAGAGAAAGTTTATGCACATACCTCTCAATCTCTTAATGCACACACTCTGGACAAAGCTTGACAACATGGGGGTACAAATAGGGACATGTTTTGAATATTGCTGTCATAAACTTGGAGAGTTGCTAGAGTGACAGGATTTGTTTTGAGGTCTGAAAATCAAATGTATGTCATTATTTCATGACTACAATTTTGTGATCATCCCACTGATTTGCCAGGGGGACAGAGGAACAGGCAGAAAATATGGTACAATTATCTGGACATTCTGAAAAGTCTGTACAGTTGAGAGGTATGATTATGCATACAGCTTACTACCACTCCCAGTATTCGAATCATGGCTGGGTCTTCTAAAAATACAACAATTTAAGTCACAGCAGATTGCGCTCTTTGGATATTGCTGTCTATCTCTTCAGTGTTTTCTGTTTAAGTCTCTCTTGGTTATACAGTCTGATCTTGTACTTACAACAGGCTTATACAGACATTCCTAGACATTTTTTTATGTAGCACAGTCTGGTTAACAGCGGTTAACACAATATTAGTATTCAGAGAATGCAGCAATAAATGCCATACAATACCAGAGTAAACACAACCAGTCCAGGATTTAGAGCTTTATTGCCAGGAAGTTACAGTTTTATTTAAATATGACCTATATGGGACTATTACTGTCATATTATCTGGTTTATTCAGTACAACCCATACAACAGTTTTTATACTGCCAGGTGACTTTCTAATACTTTATATTTATTTGGTATGACTACTACTAGCAGGCTTGTTACTCACCAGCCTCACAACGCAGCCTTTGTAGCCTACTAGCATGGGCTTCCTGATTCACAGCCTATTCAGCTGCAGCTGTAAGGGAAATAGAGAAATATTTAGGCATACCTATCCATCATATACACAGGCTGGACATTAGTAAACAGTTATTAATATGAGTACTTACACACTGCTGGGACATCACCCCTCTGCTTTGTTTCTTGGACTCGCTCATCCAAGAGCTCCCTCTTTCTCAGATTCAAGTCAGCATAGTGGTGCCAGACCTGCTCATGAGTCAGAGGGAAACCAGTGGCACTGGTGAGATCATGGGCGAGATGATCCCTGGCATCTGCTTTATACTGGGAGCCTTGGTACTGGCCCTGCAGCAGTCTCTTGTCATGGTTTTGTACCAGGAGTCCTACCATGACCTTGGACTCCTGTATGCCCCAGTGCTGCACATGGAAGTGCATGCCCTCACAGACTCCTGCCATACTGCCTAGAGTGGGAACCTGCAACCAGTTATGAGCTGTATTCCCACCTGTGGGAGTTTAAATACGGCCAGTTTTCCACCTTTTGCCATGATTGGACAGTTTTGAATATGCTAAGCAAAGCTATGGGCAAACCTGCTTAGCTAAGGTTGGTAGTACTTAAAGGGACAGGTTCAGCAGTGCTTATTGATGGGCAAATCCACTTACCTGGGCTGGTCATTGCTTAGCAGTCATATTTACACAATACTTACACCTCGTAAGCAGAGCTGTGCAATGCTTAGCATTGCTTATTTTTCATTTTATAGACTATCTGCTGTATGGCATTGATTCATCATTCATTACATATTTTAAATTTGTTTACTGCCCGTGACATCCCCCAATGTGCTTTCATTACATTTATTCATGTGTGACTATACTGTATGGGGCACTTGTGTTTATATGGGGGTTTCACAACTTTATTAAATGGACACCTCACATCTAAACCAAATGCAGTACTTTGGTTAACAAATATATGCTATTTAGTAGCTAATAATAAAAAAAATGTTTATGTACTGCTTTCACATGTAAAATGCAAAATGGTTATAGTGAGTATTGAACCAGGAATGGCAACTTGAAAAAGCATATGCTCTAACCACTACACTATTACAATACTGCTTATGTTGGCTGTCTCTTGCTATTTAACTTCTTGTGCTGTTTAAGCTGGACTAAGCGTAGCTAAGCAATGGGCACACCCACAGAACTACACTTAAACTTTATTGCATTTATATATAAAAAAAAAAAAGTTTTGCTGTGTTATTTTATCTATACCCTTCAGAATATCCCTGTTAATGCTGAACCTGTTACTTTATCAACTTTCTGCTTTGTGGGGCAATTGTCCCTTTTGGCTTTGTCCATATTCCTTACTCTGGATGGGTTTGGAGGTGTGCACTATGTGCTTATACTACCTGTGTTATCATAACAACGTTTGGCTTGGAAACATACCTCTTAACCTCTTAGACTGAAATATCTGGACAAAGCCTAAAATGATGGGGGGACAAATAGGGACAGATTTTAAATATTGCTCTTACAAACTCAAAAGGTTGTTAGAATAATAGGTTTTACATTAGCATGAATTTTCTGAAGGATGTGGAGTTTTAAACTCAAATGTTTGTCATTATTTAAAATGACTTCAATCCTCAGCTATTTGGCAGAAATGTACAGATTTTAGGAGGAACACACCACAAATATGAGGCAAAAATCTGGACATTCTGTAAAAATCTGGACAGTTGAGAAGTATGCTTGTTAGGGACGATTGTCCCTTATGCCTTTAACCACAGATTTGTTATCCTAATGGGTTGGGGGTGTTACGAGCATTCTCACTCATTTTTAATTGCCAAAAGGCAATTCTGGAGTGCAGGGAGAGTGTGTATTGTGAGAGCTCTACTTTCAGACACATCCCCTGTGCTCGTACATGGAACCATGTCTGTTTTAGAGCATCACGGCGCACCTTCATAAATATGCATGGCACACTGCCATGCTGAACAGAAACAGTTCCTGCCATGCAGGAATAACTTATTCCTGCATGGCTGCTTGCTGAATCCCAGGGATTAACTTACAGTTGCATAGAAAAGCAAGTCGCACGTGGGTTTTCTCTTTAGTAACTTACAGCTCTGTAAAATCTTAGAATGTGGAAATGTAACTATTGTTTGTGTATAGATGTAAATAGAAATGCAACTACCCTATATTTAACTGGAATTTACTATAATGCAATGTAAGCAAATGGAGCTTTTCTCCCTGGGCCTCCACTGAAAATGGATCTTATCCCATCAGACTTTGAAGGTGAACAAAGACAAAATAATAAATACATGAGTAAATAAGACCAAGAGATGTGATGCATGAATTAATAGCGATTGTACAACATATATACATTATATACAATACATACATTAGATAAAAATGTCTGTTACAGTCCACACTACACACTTTTTAAAAGTATGGGTCTCACTTCTAGGTGGGGTTACTATAGTTTATACTGTTTCATACTGCTGTTTATTATAGGTTCATAGGTTCATACTAGGCTATCTGCCCTGGGGCAATTATAAGCCTAGCCCGATTCTGTATGGCTTATGCCACCCCTTGATTTGAGTATACTGTGCCCTTTTTAAGGTTTAGTTTACTGTGCCTCTGCCTAATAGTGACACGGGAGTAATCCCTGGGACAAACCTACGATCCCCCATCCACTTATTGAGATTCTTCTTGAAGAGATTCAGTGAGGTGCTCTGCCTCACATGAACTGGAATTCTATTCCAGAGTGAAGGGAGCCTCTGGGTTATGAACCTGTCCCTCCAGCAAGTTCTATTTATTTCTGTGCTGAGTTTCAAGTCTCTCGAGCGTGTGGCACTAAGGGATTTAGATTTACTGAGGTGGAGCATGTCTATTAATTCTGGATTTGACATAGCTTTGTATGTCAGGCATAGATCGCCTCGAAGTAGGCGGTATGCAACTGAGTAGAGCTGGAGTTTTTTTAACCGAGCAGCATATGGCATCTGTTTGAGACCCTTGATCCTCTTGGTGAGATACTTTTGGGGTCTTTCTAATTGCTGCAGGTGTCGGGTAAGGTACATCCAAAAAGGGGCATTGCATTCTATGATGGGCCTGATGAGGGATGAATAAAGGGGCACGATTACCTCTCTTGATCTAGATGTGAAACCCTTCATGATGAGGTGGGCTATGTAGAAAGTCTTTCTAACCACTTTGGCAATGTGGTTTTCAAAGGAGAGATTGCTTTCAACTTGGGTCCCCAGGTCCCTAATAACTTTTTCTGTACTTAATGGGTTTCCACCTATGTGGTAATTTGTGGGCACATTGTTTTTGCCAAAGGGTATGACTATACATTTTTTGGCATTTAGCTTTAAACCATGGTGCTGGCACCAGTTATCTGTCTCTGTGAGACCTTTTTGAAGGATGTTTGTGTCAGCTGGAGAGTTGATTATGACGCCCAGTTTGCAGTCATCTGCGAACTTGGTGAGCCATAGTCCTCCCACGTTTGCCTGTACCTCGGAAAAGTATATACCGAACAAGAGTGGTCCCAGGACAGAACCCTGTGGGATGCCACTTGTGACCGGTTTCGAGTCTGACATGGCTCCAGCAACTCTCACTCTGTGGGTTCTGTCTTTGAGCCAGTTTGCGACCCATCTTGTGACATAGGGGTTTATATTTAAGCTGGATAGCTTATCTATGATGCCCGAGTGGGGTATTGTGTCAAATGCCTTTGCAAGGTCCAGATAGGCTGTGTGGACTACCTTCCCTTCATCTTTGGCTTTGGTGACTGTTTCAAAGAAGTCAACCAGGTTCAAAAGCCAGGATCTGCCCTTGACAAAGCCAAACTCGGTAGGATCTAGTGTCTGTAGGTCCCCAATGTCTTTGTTTATGAGCTCCATGATGATCCTCTCCATAGCCTTGCAGACTAAGCTAGTCAGGCTTATGGGGCAATAGTTTCCAGGGTCCATAGAGGCTCCACCTTTGTGGAGTGGGACCACTGTTGCTGTACGCCATTCTGTGGGCACATATCCTGTAGTGAGGCTGAGATTGTATAGCTGTTTTATTTGAGGGATTAGTTCCTCTTGGAGTTCATGTAGGACACAACCTGGGATGCCATCTGGTCCCATGGAAGCAGTGTTTTTTGCTTTGGAGAGGGCAGCCTTCAGCTGAGCATCTGAGATGTTTGGGAGACAGCCCTCTGCCGGGATAGATACTTGCTCTTTAGGGGGGGGGGGGTGGAGAAGTTTGCACTGAACCTGTCTGCCAGGATATTGGCAATGTCTGTGGGTTCAGTGTATTTTTTGTCGTTTAGAATCAACTCAGAACAAGTCTGGGAGTTGCATCCCAGGTTTCTAACATAACTGAAAAAAGGTTTATGATTGTCTTTGGTGTCCTGTGCAATTTTTCTCTTGAAGCTGGCCTTGGAGGATTTTATGAGGGATCGTAATTTTTTGCTAGTACTGATCAGAGATGCCTTCCTTATTAGGGATTTTGCTCTATCATGTAGTAGCTTCCTCCTTCTGTTGTACAGTTTATTTATGGCAGGGGTCCACCAGACTAGACGCCTGCCTTTGGATGATTGGGTCTTGGTTTTGTTTGGGATAGCATGATCCATGCATTCCTGGAGATGTCCATAGAATGCATTTATATAGGATTCTGCAGTTTGGGCTGTAGTTTCCACTGGCCCTGGGGCCTTGAAGGATTCCACTTCGGTTTTGAGAAGTGAGAAGTTCGCTTTTGAGAAATTTTTCACTGTGGTTTTCTGGGCTGGGGATGGGGTCGGGATGTGGACATCCAGTGAAATTATTTTATGGTCTGATCTTACCAATGAGGGATATACTTCTGGTGTGGAGCATAGAGTCCCCATGTTGGTAATGATCAGGTCTAGTATGTTGTCCCCTCTTGTGGGAGTGGTGACTAGTTGTTCCATAGCATTTGAGTTTATAATTTCCAGGAATCTTTGGGCTAAGGTGCTGGGGCTTGAGTAGTGCTCCCAGTCAATGTTTGGGTAGTTGAAGTCGCCCAATATAATGGTGTTCGGAGAGATCTTCATATCTCCAATGTTTTCAAGAAAGCCGAATGGGATTCCTGACTTTGAGAGGGTGGTCTGTAGGATGCTATAAACTGAAAAAGCAGTCTTGCCCACTGTTAGTTGCACATGGCTGGTCTCTGATACTTCGTGCAATGCCACTAACCTGGAGGTGTGGATATCCTTGATAAATATGGAAACTCCCCCTCCTTTTGTGGTTCGGTCCGGGTTTTGGGACCGAAAAGCATGATATGAGGTATAGCCTGGTAGTGCTGGGGTGATCTCTGGAGCATTGAGCCAGGTTTCTGTCACTGCACAGATATCGATGTTCTCCATACTGAGGAGAGCTTCGAGTGCGTGCATCTTGAGGTTAAGACTTCTGGCGTTTAGCAGCATTACCCTTAGTTTCTTGTTCCTTGTGCTGTCTATGGGGGTGGATTTGACTTTTGAGCCTTGCCTAAAAAAGGCACTATGGGGGTGGCAAGAGCCTTTGCCAATATCTGAAAGCCCAGTGGTGACAGGTGCAAGCCATCCCTAGTGAAGCAACGTGGCTTGTCGAGCATGTCATCCCAGGCTGACAGACACTGGATCCCCTTTGAATGACACCAAATTTTAGCCAATTGTTAAAATCGATCATTTTGTCTTTGTACTGTGGCATCATTCTAGGTGAGGGTAAGATGCTGCTCAAGGTCAGGGTCATACCAGCCTGGGCTACATGATCAGAGAGCTCCTCTATGTCTCTTTTCATGTAGTCCAGGGAGGTACGTCTCAGGTCATTCACACCAGCATGTACAATGACTGAGTCATATTTGTATTTGCTTTGGAGTGACCTGAGTGCTTGCGTTATGTGTCAGATCCTAGCACCCGACAGGCAGCTCACCGTGACCTTCTCTTTATTCATACAGTTACTAATGCAGAAATCAAATTTAACAAGCCAGAAAATGCTCAAAATAGGTGGCTATGCAGAAAAACTTAGCAAATAAACAGAGGAAAAATACTTAAAGTCTCAAAAGTGGCTCCTTTCTTCTCTCAGCATTTTCTCCTCTTTGTGGGTGCTTCACCAACAGCCAACAAGCCTGAAAAGACGCCAAAACCATGAGGCAACCAGGTTTTAAGAGAGGAAGATGAAGGAGTTTTGGAATTGACCCAAAATGGCCAATAAAACTACAGTTTCAAGTCAGTAACCACTCCCACAGGGGCAGGCAGACTGCTCAATGTTTTTCACTGCCACTGATCAACAGAGAGACTTTCCTTTAGCCCAAGCAAAAAATGGCCTCACAGAAACTTACAAACAGTTCAAGAACAGCAAGCCTGTAACTGAACTTTTTTAAATCTCAGAAAAGTGGGAAAAAAGCAAGATTTGTTTTTGTTTCTTTGTTTTTTCAGAGATAGCAGAGGTTAACAAGTATCAACAAGTTATAACAGTGCAGTAAATGACCCCACACAAGAGTGCTAGGCCAAAGACAGATAAAATGTAAATTTTGAGAAAAAAACAATTTTAAAAATAAGTGCAAACAGGAAATTCAGTAAACAGCTCTAGGTTGTGCTCTAAATACAGTTACTAATGCAGAAATCAAATTTAACAAGCCATAAATGCTCAAAATAGGCGGCTATGCAGAAAACCTTAGCAAATAAACAGAGGAAAAATACTTAAAGTCTCAAAAGTGGCTCCTTTCTTCTCTCAGCATTTTCTCCTCTTGGTGGGTGCTTCACCAACAGCCAACAAGCCTGAAAAGATGCCAAAACCACGAGGCAACCAGGTTTTAAGAGAGGAAAATGAAGGAGTTTTGGAATTGACCCAAAATGGCCAATAAAACTACAGTTTCAAGTCAGTAACCACTCCCACAGGGGCAGGCAGGCTGCTCAATATTTTTCACTGCCACTGATCAACAGAGAGACTTTCCTTTAGCCCAAGCAAAAAATGGCCTCACAGAAACTTACAAACAGTTCAAGAACAGCAAGCCTGTAACTGAACTTTTTTAAATCTCAGAAAAGTGGGAAAAAAGCAAGATTTTTTTTAGTTTCTTTGTTTTTTCAGAGATAGCAGAGGTTAACAAGTATCAACAAGTTATAACAGTGCAGTAAATCACCCCACACAAGAGTGCTAGGCCAAAGACAGATAAAATGCAAGTTTTGAGAAAAAAAACAATTTTAAAAATAAGTGCAAACAGGAGATTCAGTAAACAGCTCTAGGTTGTGCTCTAAATACAGTTACTAATGCAGAAATCAAATTTAACAAGCCAGAAAATGCTCAAAATAGGCAGCTATGCAGAAAAACTTAACAAATAAACAGAGGAAAAATACTTAAAGTCTCAAAAGTGGCTCCTTTCTTCTCTTAGCATTTTCTCCTCTTGGTGGGTGCTTCACCAATAGCCAACAAGCCTGAAAAGATGCCAAAACGATGAGGCAACCAGGTTTTAAGAGAGGAAGATGAAGGAGTTTTGGAATTGACCCAAAATGACCAATAAAACTACAGTTTCAAGTCAGTAACCACTCCCACAGGGGCAGGCAGGCTGCTCAATGTTTTTCACTGCCACTGATCAACAGAGAGACATTCCTTTAGCCCAAGCAAAAAATGGCCTCACAGAAACTTACAAACAGTTCAAGAACAGCAAGCCTGTAACTGAACTTTTTTAAATCTCAGAAAAGTGGGAAAAAAGCAAGATTTTTTTTTCCTTTGATGTTCTGTAAGGGTTAACTTAAAACCCTGAAGAGAACCCTGGCTTTTTGTCTCAGGAGGGAGATTGTTCCATGATGCAGGACCTAACTGGAAAATGTGTGTTCTCCTATGACTGTTATGAATAAGGCACTAGCCAAGTAGATCACTTTTTCTTGACTATTTCTTAGGGAGTATTACTATTGTCTGAGTGGGAGGCTTTTTTCTTCAATGGGGGGCAGTAGCCTTCATTTAAAACTTTACATTTCAGCAGACCTAGGAGATACGTTGATCTTTCTGTGACCAGTAGCTAAATTGAATTTCTTAAGAAGGATGCAGTGGTGGGTGTCAGGGTATGTAAGCAATGCAAATCATTAAATTTTGCTTTCTGTGTCCTGAAGCCTGTGAGTATTGCAGGTGAAATGAAAGACTAGTAATGGCAACCCATATTCCAGTTTTGGAAGAAGTACATCACTGCAAATTGAAATACAAGCAGGAGGAGAGAAGGTGTGAAATGCTGTAAATCATTTTTGCTGTGCTAAAACAGTATTAACTATATCATCAGTATATATGTCGAAGGTGAGAGAGGGGACAAGAATAAGGCCTAAGTATTTGGTATTTTGAAAACACAAGCATGGCAGTTGTGGTCATTTTTAACAGGTAGAAAAGAGCATCATGTTGGTCTTCATTACCATTAAAGTGGCGATTATTATCCTTTTACCAGGTGTGGAGGCTAGAAAAGAACTGTTGGACTTGTTTGTGTAGGTTAGTGGTAGTGGTGATTCAAGTAGCAAAATATTATTGGCATATATTGTAACATTCAATGAGTGAAAGTCTTACATAAGAATAGGAGTGGCTTTCAGCATGCTATCTGATGAAAGGCAGTTATTAGAAAGGAGTTAAATTCTGTTTTCAAGATAGCATAGGAAACATTTTATTGTATTCGTACCAAAGTTACATTTTTTAAGTTTGGTAAGGAGCCGTTTTATGTTTACAGTTTCAAATGTCTTGCTATATTAATAAAATATACTAGCTATAAACAGGCCATTGCCAATGTTCTTGTAGGCAGCATCTGTTGCTGAAAGAAAGGCTGTAATGGTACTTAATGCATTTTTGAAACCATGCCACTTACAGAGAGGACATTATAGCTGTTGATGTGATTACATGTTTGTTTGCAGGGAAATTTCTGAAAGATTTCAGTTAGTGGTCAAAAATTGGTTGCTGATCTGCTGATTGGGAATACATAGTTTAATGTCTGGTAGTAAATTGCAATCTCAGGAAGTGTGGCTCAAAGGAGATAAAGAGTTGGTGATAGCACTGGTAGAGGAAATGAGAACATCTGTGTAGCCATCTGAAGAAAAGTTGCTTGTTTTGCTGTTTTGGATGTATGTCAGCAGTTGGAAATTTGGCATGTGAAAGGCTTTATTTCTTTCTCATAATATGTAGGTGCTCTGGTGTCTCTCATTTATTTCTCTATTAAAAAGAGGGATTTGGCAGGATTGGATGCTATTCTGCTCTATTTAGTAAGGGAAAGGTACGTTTGATGAAGATGGTCATTTGGGGAGTTTTGTTTCCAGATTCTTTAGGCCAGACATTTATTTCACATTTATAACAATAATCTGGACATAAAGTCAAATAGCTTAATTTTTAATAATAATAAAATTATTTTAGCTTTTATTTAAAAATAATTTTTCATTTAAATATTTCATTAACACATGTGGCTGGAATGCTTTCATTCATTATATTTAGAAATTAAGCAAACAACCATAAATATTAAGTAAATTAACAAAATATTTCTATACTTGTAAACATAGAACCACATCCAATGTATGTCTGCTTAGATATTTTACAATGATTTTGCTATACATTCAGTCATAATCTCTGAAAAAGTTGTGAGTTCAAGTATCACAACCAACATAAAAAGTTTTACAATTACACTTAGCAATTATTGACATCTATTTGTTCTCTAGGGAGCCATGCTGCTTAGGTTTAAAAGAGCCATACCAAATTTCTTGCATATACTATCAGAATGTTTTCAAAGAATTATAGTACATGACATTTACACAATAGATTAGTGATCCAAGCATTTAAGGGATGTATAAAAGACAAATGCATAATTCTGCCAGAAACATATAGCTGTGCATCATGTGCAGTATGTGGGTTTCTGATGATCTTTTCTAGCCTGTTTTGAATAGCATCATTTACTTCAGCTAACACAGGCATCCTGTTATTCTAAAGTACTCCCTGTCATTTGAAGAAGAAAAAAATGTTATAAGATTTTATTTCCTAGTTAGTCTGTGGGACTGGAAAGAGAAATTCTGCTTTCAACATTTCACAGGACAGTCAGTTCGATACTACTACTCCACATATACAACCAAACTTGGCAAAACATTTATTACTGCTGTTTTGTCTGATATTTCCAACCTGCTTTCATTTTCACACATTCATTACAAAGCTTCATTAAGTTTACTGAAGAATGACTTAAAACTCTATCATTAAATGTCCTGTTATAGTTTTAGTAGTCCATGAGTAGCTTCAGCTCTAAGTAGAGTAGTTCGTCAGGCAGCCTTCACTGTGAGGAGATTAACTGTGTCTTATTTTTTATCTCTCTGTGAAGCAGCATTTATAGGTGCAAGGGGCACCTTTTTCATTGGACTTGATAAAGACGCAGTATTCATAAATGCAAGGGGCACCTTTTTCATTAGACTTGATAAAGACGCAGTATTCATAAATGCAAGGGGCACCTTTTTCACTAGACTTGATAAACAGGCAGCATTCATAACTACAAGGGACATCTTTTTCACTAGACTTGATAAAGAGGCAACATTCATAATTAAAAAGGGCACCTTTTTCACTAGACTTGATAAAAAAGCAGTGTTCATAAGTGCAAGGGGCACCTTTTTTACTAGACTTGATAAAGAGGCAGCATTCATAAATGCAAAGGGCACCTTTTTCACCATCCACATTTGAGATATACAATTCTGAAAAAGCTTTTATTGTAAGTCTTTTGTATTGTATGTATTGTCGATATACAGTTCTCTGAAAAGCAAACCAATGAAGTACCACAGCAAAATATGTCTAAACATACAAGTATTAGCAGATAACAGAAAATGAAATTGTAATGAAAAATATTAAACGCATACCATGTGGATGACACACTAGTAGCTCTCATAGCTTGAAACTGTCACATTTTTTTCATGCGTCTGCATTTTCATGGGTCATCTTTTTCATTAGACTTGATAAAGAGGCAACATTCATAATTAAAAAGGGCACCTTTTTCACTAGACTTGATAAAAAAGCAGTGTTCATAAGTGCAAGGGGCACCTTTTTTACTAGACTTGATAAAGAGGCAGCATTCATAAATGCAAAGGGCACCTTTTTCACCATCCACATTTGAGATATACAATTCTGAAAAAGCTTTTATTGTAAGTCTTTTGTTTTGTATGTATTGTCGATATACAGTTCTCTGAAAAGCAAACCAATGAAGTACCACAGCAAAATATGTCTAAACATACAAGTATTAGCAGATAACAGAAAATGAAATTGTAATGAAAAATATTAAACGCATACCATGTGGATGACACACTAGTAGCTCTCATAGCTTGAAACTGTCACATTTTTTTCATGCGTCTGCATTTTCATGGGTTTCTCCGTACTAAGATACCAAGACATTTCTAATTTTCTTTCTGAATTATTTCATAAGTTTCTGTAACAGGAGTGTAGTATTTTGAAATGTTGTTTTCATTAATTCACACCATTTTTTTCTAATATTGCCGGAGAAGTAATGATTACTACTCCATAGTGGAAGGGGATGACTATTAAATAACAGCAGACATGAAAGGTCTATGTCATGTACAGAAAGAATTAATGTTATTCAGTTGTATTCTGTATGGCTTGAATCTGAGATATGCTCTCATAATCATACTAACTTAAAGATATTGTTTTTTGCCTATTATTATGCCCCTTGGTTTCACTTTTCTACCTTGTATCTCATTTTAATGTGCATATATCAATATAATTGTCATCTATATAAGTGTCAGTGAAAGCCATATCCCTGTGGAACAGTTATAGATGTCTTGTATAAGTATAATGAAAATTCATTCAATGCTGCAGAGAATGCTACAGCAAGATTTAACTAAACATGAAGCACATACATTACAATATTATTGTAATTAGTTTTACCAGTTCATTAGAAGTATAAATACCTTATTTTTATGATATCTCTCTTTTACCTTTATCAACATAAGGACTGACATACTAAGCAGCACTAGGCATATTGAGATTTGTGCAGGATTATGTGGCAGTTATGCAAGCAATAATGCCTGACAGGGTGTGTGGTCATGTGTAATTAACGTAGCGTCGGGCCTCTACATCCCTGTAAGGGTGTTAATTACACATTAACACACACCCTGGAGAGTTTTATTGAACTTAGAGAATTGGATCTCTGTAAAATTGTTGTGTTTTACTTACTTATTTATTTATTTTTTAAGTACTATATTATTTTTTTATATTTATATATTTTTGATGTAAAATAGTTTCTCCACCTAATGTTTCAAACTTGCCATAGTATATGTTATTGGTGCTGGAGGAAGCATTTTACATCCAAAATATAGCACTTAAAAATATCCAGACATTTACCTTATTTTTTGGGTTTTACTTCTAAAACGTTTGGTTTATTGCCAGTCATTGGAGATTGAAGTTAATAAATAATGACATACATTTGAGTTTCAGTCTATTATTTTCTTCGGAAAATTAATACTAACACAAATCCTTTTAATTAAGAAAGTTTGTAATTTTATAAGAGCAGTAATTAAAATACATTTCTATTTTCAGCCTTTGTTCCTTCTTTATGTTAGGCTTTATTCAGATTTCTTCAGCTGAAAAGTCCAGAGGTATGCAAGCATCTTTGCTTTTGCTTTCACTCACTATCTTACTCACACCTCTGTTTCAGAAAATGTATGCTAATACAGATCTTAATAATCAAGTAAAATATGTTCCTATTTTGAGCTTTTTTCCACTTTTTATTTTAGGTGTATCCATATATTCTGAGCTAAGAGTCAACACAGCATACCTTTCAACTGTTCAGATTTTTGCAGAATGTCCAGATTTTTGGCTCATATGTTTGGTCCCATCCTCATAAAATGTGTAGTTTTTTGGCAAATCACTGGGAATTGAAGTCAATTATAATGACAGACATTTGAGTTTCATTGTTTAGATAATACATACTAATGGAAACCCTGCTGTTCTAGCAACTTTCTAAGTTTATAAGAGCAATATTTAAAATCTGTCCTTATTTTTTGGTCATTTGTCTCTCGTTATTTGTGGGTCTCACCAGATTTCTGGTGCAGAGAGGTTGAGAAGTATGAGGTATGCAGACCTCTTAACTGATCCTGTTGTTACCAAGGATCACTCACTCTTCACAGTCTCTCACACATACACACACACACACGCACACACACGCAAACACACGTACATGCACACACACACACACACACACACACACACACACACACACACACACACACACACACACACACACACACACACACACACACACACACACACACACACATTTACTAATCTGCCGTGCAGCACTAAACTAGTCCTGAGATGTCAAAGTCATGGCCTCAAGCGAAATGCCAAAAAATGCATAGTCATACCGTTTGGGAAAAACAAAACACCCACGAATTACCACATAAGTGGCAGCCTCCTTCATACAGAAGAGGTAATAAGAGATCTAGGGACCCAGGTAGACAGTAATCTCTCCTTTGGCAATCATATTGCCAAAGTAGTTAGGAAATCCTTCTATGTGGCCCATCTAATTACTAAAGGGTTCACATCTAGAAATAAAGAGGTTATAGTGCCCATCTACACGTCACTCATTAGACCCATCATAGAGTACAATGCCCCATTTGGGATGCACCTCATAAGACACCTCCAACAGCTGGAAAGACCACTAAAGTACCTCACCAAGAGGATTATTGGTCTCAAACATATGTCCTATGCAGCCCGATGGAAAAAACTCTGGCTGTACTCAGTGGCATATCGCTTACTCAGAGGTGATCTCTGCCTGACTTACAAAGCCATGTCCAACTCAGAATTGATGGACAAGCTCCACCTAAAGAAATCCAAGTCACTGCGAGCCACACGCTCTAGTGAGCTAAACCTCTCCACAACAATAACTAGAACTTGCTGGAGGGATAGATTCCTGTCACAGACACTCCCCATGCTTTGAAACAAAATTCCAAATTACATCAGGCAGAGCCCCTCACTAATAATCTTCAAGAAAAACCTTGACGAGTGGATGGGTAACAAAATACACCCCTGGGATCAGGATCAGTTAATAAATCAATGGGGCGGCAAAAGCCGACACACTCTAGCTAAGCTTATAAATGCCCTCAGGCTGATAGCCTAGTACCTACCTATGAACCTATATATACATATATATATATATATATATATATATATATATCTATATATATATATCTATATATATATATATATATATATATATATATATATATATATATATATATATATATATATATATATATATATATATATATATATATAAATATATAAATATATATGTAGATATGTGTGTAAACATACAGATATATATATAGCTAGGGTATGTATTGATTTATTTATTTATTTAATTTACAGCTCCTCAGCACTAGAAAACAATCTATTAAATAGTAGTAAACAGCACATCTATATATATATATATATATATATATATATATATATATATATATATATATATATATATATATATATATTTAGAGATATATATAGATATGTATATAAATATATATATATATATATATATATATATATATATATATATATATATATATATATATGTGTGTGTGTGTGTGTGTGTAGATATAGATATGATACAGCAGTTAAGAATTACATATATTCACAGGCCATGCCAATGTGAGTGAGGGGGTCCAATCAACAAATGTGTAACACGTAGCATCAACCCTCCCCCACCTCCTAGACAGTTGAAACATACAAACACACGATACAAGTAAACACACCACTGCTTCCCAGACCACAGGCAGGATACTACCAGTGGGAGAGACCTGCCAAGTCTAATCTTGAAACAAAGACATCAGTGTCCCTTGTGGGACACCCCAAAAATTGATGATGATTGGAGTCAGTCCCTGTAACACTTTATCTAACCAGGCCGTGTACATACACAGACCAGTAGGTTGGGCAAGGCTGATGACCCATGGGTCGAGACAACGTACAACATGGGTCCCAAGATGTGGGGAGTGGGCAGTGTGTAGTGGTGTGGATAGACTTCAATTGTACCCACCGTAAGGATGAGTACTGTGGAGGAGGGGCAGGTGGGGGAACTTACAACCTTAGAAAGCTGATAGAATAATAGGTTATGCATTAGCATGACTCGTCTGAAGGATGTGGAGTCTTAAACCCAAATACTTGTCTGTATTTATTGACGTCAGTTCCCAGGTACTTGCCAGACAGGTGCAGATTGTAAGAGGAACACACCAATATTATGAAGCAAACTCTGGACTGTCTGCGGATTCTGTACAGTCGACAGGTATGCTTTCGCCTAATGGGTAGCCATTCCCGATATGGATCCCACTGCAACTCAGTCCAGTTTACATGGCAAAGTACGGTATAACCATATGTGTTGTTGCATAACCCACTACACAACACCTATGAACACTTGGTCACAACACTCCACTGTAGGCATGTAAGCTGATCTAATTGGCATCACAAGGTATTATTGTAGTCCCCACCCCCACCCAGGGGTGTGAGTGTCCAACACAAACACCAAATGCAGTTTATATGCACAGCTGTTGTCATAGACAACATGGCCAGCTGTGGACCTTCCCTGCAGCCATCCTGCACATCCCTGGATAATTCCCCTACTAACTCCCCACTTTGTGCCCCATGAACACCACATACCTATCAGCCCCTGTTCCATTTCTATTAATGTTTACGGTTACACATAGGTGACACCCTCTTCCCCCACTATATTGCCAGTATCTGGAACCCCAACCCACATGTAGTATCACAGCTGTCACACAGGACTCATGTAACTAACACATGAAGAAACACCACAAGCACACCTGGAGCAGTACAGGCTCACCACCTTGTGAAACCCTCCCACCCACCTCACACTCTATACCACTACATCAACTAGTGATACCAACACCTCTTGTCCTGTCTCACATACAAATCCCAACATCCGACAAACCTTCCCTATTGCTCCCCATCCAATCATACCTACAGGATACTATACAGTTACAATGTCACCCCCACTACCTACCTACCTACTCCTTAGCTATTCCCCTCTACTGTACCACACAGGTATGGAATAAATATACCTACCCCAAATACCTGCATGTAACCTATCCAGACCTGTGAAACAGGAATCCAACTTCATCGTAAAGAGACCTTTGTCAACAGTCATACCTGACATGTAAACCTGACCTAAGCATGGATAATACTGACATTTTAACGTAAACTAAGCATGAAGAATGGGGGACATAGCTATGTTATGTCTATTACCCTCTATGAATGTGAACACCCCAGTATTAATTGGAATAAGTAGCTGGGGTCAATGTGGATCTCTACACCCCAGGCCACCGCTGACAATGGACAAGCATACAGTCCGATTGTCCCAGTTGACAAATGTGAACAAAATGTACAATGTTATGCGTGTGTATATGGGAGCAAGTGGGTGTAAGTCTGTTTGGCCACTGGTATGTGATTACCACACTGGTGAAGCAATGTAGAGGCTAACTCAGTGCAAGATGCTGCAACCACAGGTCAGTAATGCTTTACTTCGTGCAAACCAGCGCATATCTGCCTACAAATGTTCTACAGTACCTTAGTCACTCCGTAGCCAACAG
The DNA here is from genome assembly GCF_019279795.1 of Protopterus annectens. Lineage (NCBI taxonomy): Eukaryota > Metazoa > Chordata > Ceratodontiformes > Protopteridae > Protopterus > Protopterus annectens. The sequence goes on along the minus strand of NC_056729.1, from coordinate 833,213,949 downwards.
TTGTTGTTGTTGTTGTGGCATTTAACAAAATAATCTGCACTGCCAGGTTGCAAACCCACGACCCTGTACACTATAGTTGATGTGAGTTCCACTAAGCCATGGCGGATACACATTCAGCTGCTGTGATCACAAACAAATCATCCAGCACAGTCATCCAACAGTATAGGAAATGTATATAAGTGTGGGGATTAATACCAGAACACGTGTCCATTGCTCAACCACAGTATTATGAGCAGTTTATGTGCAGTACAGAACAGTGCCTGTCCAATCATACTGTGAGAACAGTAGTCCTACATAATACCAAAGGGAATAGTGATATACGGTGCACACCATGGGGGTGTGTGAGCGTGCTTCATGCACAGTATGTCACACCTGGGGCGTTGGTTCCGTGGAACCGGGAGATGAGGCTGGCTAGGTGTGTGAGCAAACCACTGCTGCACAATACCCTGGCAGGATGCTACCAGTGGGAGAAACACTGTATACCAGCTAGGTCTACTTATGACACAACAACAGGTCCATCCCTGGCGGGATGAATCAACAGTTGTGGGTCACATTGATGTCACCACCAGTAATGGAGGAGGATCAAGGGAAGGCTGGTACGTACGTGGACTAAACGGATGAAGAGCCTGCAGACGCTTGGGTTGGGACAGTATACTGGAGGTGTACCGAGAAGTGCAGAGAGGGAAATGTGTGGAGGTGTGGTATGGCAGGGCTAGCAACTGGGGAATGGATGAATGCTGTGTACATGGAGTGGGTTTGTCAATATGGTAGACATGCAAACGAAGCAGAACAGCAATAGTTTAGTGTCCAGAGCATCTACCTAACGCGCACGCATTCCCAGGTCGAGTCCCACTGCAGCACATCCTATTTTCCATGTGAAATCCGTATGTTAACATTGTTGTGCTGTATAACCTACTAAGTAACATTTATATTTGCACAGGAGTACTGCCTTAAATGCACATGTGAAGTGTCATAATGACTAGGGCACTAGTAAGCATGTGTAAGCGCATAACATCAGTAGTATGCATGAATAAGCAGTTGTAAGTGTGTGTACATGTATTTGCGTGGGGGTAAGCATTGCCTGCATAGATTGAGCTAAGTAGATGCTAGCTGAGTGTAAGGAAATGCAACCAGAGGTTAGCATTGCTTAGATATGCGAAAACCCACGTACAACCGCTCACATGTCCCTAACTCACTCTATATCCGACAGCTGGTGTTCTGTCCTGAAACAAATTATTCAGCCTCTGCAAGTCCCACACCCAGGACCCTGCACATAAAACACTACGGGATTTACCAGTAAACCATGGCAGATGTACATAACCACTCATTTCACATACATATCATCCAGCACAATCAGTCAACAGCACAGGAAATGTAGTAATAACACACCACACAACCTCTTAATGCATGAATCCCTGACATAGTGCACCATAATGTGGGTACATATAGGGATATCTGTTATATCTTGCTCTAATACACTTAAAACGTTGCAAGTTACACAGTTATATGTAGTACAACACATATATTGAAGGAGATGATACGTCTGAAACACGTACGTGTCAGCACGAATGACTGACCTCAGTCCTAAGGTCATCCATGTCAATTGCCAAGAGAATGAGACACAGGCCACACATATAGCCCGAACATGCATGGACATATGGACAGATATACATCTGTAAATGTAGACAGACAGCTATAGGTATATATATATATATATATATATATATATATATATATATATATATATATACATATATATATGTATGTATGACTCACAAATAACCATATAACAGCAATCGTACATAAAAAGATTAATATGTTCAGTGTATATATCCATATATATATATATATATATATATATATATATATATATATATATAGATATATGAATACATATACATAGTTAGAGATATATCAATATCCAGTTCTATCCCTCTATATATTGGGGTTTCACATATATACTTATGCAGATACACACACACATATATATATATATATATATATATATATATATATATATATATATATATATTATAAACACAGTCCCTTATCGGCAGCAGACAACTTTCTAAAATAAATTGTATCAGGTCACTGTTAATAAATAAATCCAATAACGTTAGCCAAGGCGTTGCTAAATATTATAGTTTAATACGAAAAACAGAAAACACGTAAGCGCTTTCACGGTCCAAGCCGCTTCATCAGACGTAACAATTAAATAACGTCAATCTCTTATTTATAGTTGTTTCAAAACGCTTAATTGATTATTTACTCAACTGACAATCAAACAATTCTACACTATATAGTAAAAAATCTTATCATCAGTTCTATATCATCTTATAAATATATATTAAAACAAGCATCACTTTGTATATAATAATATTATACTTATATTAATTTTAAAAAAACAGAAACCATACTTTTTAAGAAATACATAAATAAATAAATATAAAACTGTATGTATATATTCATTCTCGTAAAAATCAAGAGCAAACCTTGTATATTCAGGAAAATACACACATAAATAAATACAACAGTATAAGGAATTCATACAAATGTGGATGTTACTATGAGTGTAAACACAATTATCTTAGGGGTCTCTGTTTTAATAGGGGCTTAAGAGATATACTGTCATTAAGCCCCCTCCCTCTGTGTGCCCCCAATCGAAAGATCCAATCTAATTCTGCACATTCAGTATCATTTGTTATATTTCCTAATCTAATATTTATATGTTGTATATATATTATTTGAAAGACAAAAGTATGTGCTGCTCCTTCACTTATTACGTGTTTAGCCAATGCATTATAGCATTCCTTTCTAGCTATGCTATAATAATGGTCTCTTATTCTTTCCCTAAGTGTACGGTTTGTCTTTCCTACATAGAAATATTGACATATACTGCAATGAGCCACATATACTAAATTCCTTGACTCACATGTACCATTTACCTGTTCCCAAAGTCTCATAATATCTGGATGCCTGAAGTATCTAGATTCGTCTATGTACCTACACTGATTACAATTATTGCATTTTCTCGTACCATTAAACCTAGGGTGTTCTATATCCCCTATTTCTAATGGTACTTGGGTACGATAGCATAATTGTTGCTTGAGGTTCTTAGTGTTCCTAAAAACATAACTGGGCCGTTCTCCAATTACTTCTTTGGTCTTAACATCAGTTAGTAAAATGTTCCAGTTTTTTTCAATAGCTGTTTTTACTCTATTTATATTGTTCCCATATGGCAATATCATACTGACATTTGATCTTATATTGCTGTTATTACTACTTTCATTTCCTCTACTCACTTGTTCAGTAGAGAAGTATGGTCTGGCTTGTTCTTCTTTTAGCACATACTTGTTTACATATAGTCAATGTCTGTTGCATTATAACCTCTCCCCATGAAATCCTTTTTAGTGTTTTAATTCATTTGTTAATATATTATCATCACAACATAGCCTTGCTAACCTCAACGTTTGTCCTTTTATTATATTATTAAATATAACTGGATTGTGCATGCTAGTACGATGCAAATAAGTAGGACAATAGCATGCTTTTCTATATATAGTTGTTGTTAGGCTGCTATTATTGTTCATTAGCAGTTTTACATCTAAAAAATTTATCATCTCATATGAATATTGCATACTAAACTTTAAAAACGCACTTGTACTATTTAATGTGTTAAAAAATTCCATTAATTCATTTGATGTCCCTTTCCAAATTAGGAAAAGATCATCGACAAAATGTTGATGAAATATTATATTACAATGTCCTATTAAATTATCCTTTTCCCATGCTGCCATTATCAAATTTGCGTATGCATTAGCTTGCAGTTGCCCATTACACTTTTTTGTTTGTATAGTGTGTTCTGGAACAAAAATATATTATTATCAAGCACTAATTCTAATAAATAACATATAAAATCTGCCTTCAATTTATCATATTTACAGTCTGTTACCAATAAATTATGTAAAATTGATATACCTGCTTCATTAGGTATACAAGTAAACAACGACTCAACGTCAAGGGTAACCATAATTATATTATTATCCTTCTTATTTCCATTTGTATCAAATACGTATAGATCTTTCTAAAAGTGCTCTGTGTCTTTTAATACTTGTTGGTAACTATTTAATATTTGTTTCAATTCCTGATCCAAATATACTGATATCAGTATATTTGGATCAGGAATTGAAACAAATATTAAATATTAAATATTAAATATTAAATAGTTACCAACAAGTATTAAAAGACACAGAGCACTTTTTGAAAGATCTATACGTATTTGATACAAATAGAAATAAGAAGGATAATAATATAATTATGGTTACCCTTGACGTTGAGTCGTTGTTTACTTGTATACCTAATGAAGCAGGTATATCAATTTTACATAATTTATTGGTAACAGACTGTAAATATGATAAATTGAAGGCAGATTTTATATGTTATTTATTAGAATTAGTGCTTGATAATAATATATTTTTGTTCCAGAACACACTATACAAACAAAAAAGCGGTGTGGCAATGGGAACAAGCTGTGCTAATGCATACGCAAATTTGATAATGGCAGCATGGGAAAAGGATAATTTAATAGGACATTCTAATATAATATTTCATCGACGTTTTGTCGATGATCTTTTCCTAATTTGGAAAGGGACATCAAATGAATTAATGGAATTTTTTAACACATTAAATAGTACAAGTGCGTTTTTAAAGTTTAGTATGCAATATTCATATGAGATGATAAATTTTTTAGATGTAAAACTGCTAATGAACAATAATAGCAGCCTAACAACAACTATATATAGAAAAGCATGCTATTGTCCTACTTATTTGCATCGTACTAGCATGCACAATCCAGTTATATTTAATAATATAATAAAAGGACAAACGTTGAGGTTAGCAAGGCTATGTTGTGATGATAATATATTAACAAATGAATTAAAAACACTAAAAAAGGATTTCATGGGGAGAGGTTATAATGCAACAGACATTGACTATATATGTAAACAAGTATGTGCTAAAAGAAGAACGCAAGCCAGACCATACTTCTCTACTGAACAAGTGAGTAGAGGAAATGACAGTAGTAATAACAGCAATATAAGATCAAATGTCAGTATGATATTGCCATATGGGAACAATATAAATAGAGTAAAAACAGCTATTGAAAAAAACTGGAACATTTTACTAACTGATGTTAAGACCAAAGAAGTAATTGGAGAACGGCCCAGTTATGTTTTTAGGAACACTAAGAACCTCAAGCAACAATTATGCTATCGTACCCAAGTACCATTAGAAATAGGGGATATAGAACACCCTAGGTTTAATGGTACGAGAAAATGCAATAATTGTAATCAGTGTAGGTACATAGACGAATCTAGATACTTCAGGCATCCAGATACTATGAGACTTTGGGAACTGAGGGTGAATGGTACATGTGAGTCAAGGAATTTAGTATATGTGGCTCATTGCAGTATATGTCAATATTTCTATGTAGGAAAGACAAACCGTACACTTAGGGAAAGAATAAGAGACCATTATTATAGCATAGCTAGAAAGGAATGCTATAATGCATTGGCTAAACACGTAATAAGTGAAGGAGCAGCACATACTTTTGTCTTTCAAATAATATATATACAACATATAAATATTAGATTAGGAAATATAACAAATGATACTGAATGTGCAGAATTAGATTGGATCTTTCGATTGGGGGCACACAGAGGGAGGGGGCTTAATGACAGTATATCTCTTAAGCCCCTATTAAAACAGAGACCCCTAAGATAATTGTGTTTACACTCATAGTAACATCCACATTTGTATGAATTCCTTATACTGTTGTATTTATTTATGTGTGTATTTTCCTGAATATACAAGGTTTGCTCTTGATTTTTACAAGAATGACTATATACATACAGTTTTATATTTATTTATTTATGTATTTCTTAAAAAGTATGGTTTCTGTTTTTTTAAAATTAATATAAGTATAATATTATTATATACAAAGTGATGCTTGTTTTAATATATATTTATAAGATGATATAGAACTGATGATAAGATTTTTTACTATATAGTGTAGAATTGTTTGATTGTCAGTTGAGTAAATAATCAATTAAGCGTTTTGAAACAACTATAAATAAGAGATTGACGTTATTTAATTGTTACGTCTGATGAAGCGGCTTGGACCGTGAAAGCGCTTACGTGTTTTCTGTTTTTCGTATTAAACTATAATATTTAGCAACGCCTTGGCTAACGTTATTGGATTTATTTATTAACAGTGACCTGATACAATTTATTTTAGAAAGTTGTCTGCTGCCGATAAGGGACTGTGTTTATAATATTTCTGGGCATTTGTGTTTGAATATATATATATATATATATATATATATGTTATGTATATATATACATATATATATATATATATATATATATATATATCTATATACAGATAGACATGTCTATATGATTTCCACATGGGAACGGACTCCTGGCCCACACCGTACTACATAACAGAGCATGAGCACAGTTAATGGGGGTGGGGGCACAAATGAGGGACACCTGATAATTACAGCTATGTAACCCCCCACCCCCGCCCTAACGGATATGCTGTGCAATCCCCAGCACATGCAGTACTTGACAGCAGGACCCACCACAACACAGCTACAATGCTCCATCAGTAATCCAAGTCACCTGTACATGTCAGGGCAATATCTTTAACATATCATGCAGATAGCCCATTTTACCCAGGGAATATACTATGTTGAAGGGGTACATATTACAGCGGTACAGATATGCACACACATCCATACATTGACAATCATGAGCATGTATAAATATATATATATATATATATATATATATATATATATATATATATATATATATATATACATGATATATGGGTACATACACATATACACAGACAAAGGGTATTATTAGCCATACATATGTAGAAGTAGTGTGCATGTACTGGGTGCAATTTGTATCCCCAGCTACAAGCCCTGTAACCGGTAAATGTGACAGGTGTGGTATGGCAATCAGCCCCACAAAGGGGATACTTGCATTGCACATATACCCACTCACAATTCAAAGGACATGGCACAGCACATAGGTATGTATACACAGGCAACATTTATTTGTGTACCACACAATAATGTATGCTATTACTGACAGCACATAGATGTTGATGTATATAACCAGTGATGGATGCAAGGCCCACACAAAACAGTAGATGCAGACAGTGTGGATATATAACATACAATGATGTCCAGGCCAAGCCCTTCAATTCATACAACAGTAGACAAAGGATTTGCCAGCACGATACGTAACAATCAACAATATCAGATGTAGTTCAGGACCCTCCAATTACACCCTGTAGTCAAGCCCTAGGAGGACATTCAACACTTGGGGTAATGTCAATGTATCTCTCACATGTATGGACCCTGACCAATAAATGTTGTGGGAGTCTATGTTATGACTGGGATGATAGTAGGAATGCTAGCAGTAATTAATGATAGGCCATTACCTAACAACCCCTAACTGTATCACAGCAGGACAAAGCCTGCCATATATGTGGAGGACAAAGGCGGGAACACAGGGCCATACTCGCAATATTGCAGCTACACACGCTGGAACATGCTGGTGTTACAGGATGTGTTGTAACATGCCTTTATGCAGGAATAAGACATCAGGGACACAAGTGGATATAGCCATATACTGCTGGCATGCAACACACACACTGCCAGTTTAATACCTGACACAGGACCTGTGTTGTGTACAGACAACACATGATAGGCCCACCTCTGTCCAGCTAGAGGATAGGATCATAGTAGTGAGCTATGCAGACAGACTGCAGTCCAAGGTAAACTAGTATGTATACACACGCACACACACACACACACACACACACACACACACACACACACACACACACACACACACATATACACACACATATACACACACCCTGTGACACCAGCACTATTCAAAGCATTACTCCACTCTACTCACAATCTGTCTGTATGTCCTGATCCTTATACATTTATGTGGCTGCCCTGAGTGTGCAGGTTCTGCTGTAAGAGGTATTGCTACCTGCTGTCTGTAACATTGATGCCAACACACAGGAAGGATGTCCATCACACAGGGAATGTACAGGGAGTACACCCAGATGATGAAGGCATACATAGTGGGTGGTTGCCATGACAGAGGTAATTGGAAATACTACACGTGTACTCAGATTATATATATATATATATATATATATATATATATATATATATATATATATATATATAGATATAGATATAGATATATATATAAATATGTGGTTATCTGGATAAGTACATGTCCATATAGTCCCACCATATGTCCTGGACATGGAGTGTAGCCCTACCCCAGCCCCTATAGTCCCAATGTCGTAGTGCAAGGGGATGTCAGGTATGTATAGCTGGTATATTAATAGACATCTGCTACTGTCATTGGGATTGTTGCCACAGACATGGTGTGTGTGGAAGGTGACATCTGCTCATAACATGTGTGCCATTGGCTACTGACAGACATCCTAAGGTTATCATGGTACAGTACCTGCATAGAGAGCAGGCTTGACAGCCATGTCACAGCACAGGGTAGGATACACCTGTGTGACAGTGCATAACCACAACCTTTGTGAACACAGCCACAGTCACATATGGTACGGTAGCATAACAGTACAGTATATGGACTATCTGTCCTACACCATCCTCATATGTGCCACTCACAGAATAACTTTACATATACTGGGCTGCTACACAGTCTGGTCTAATGGCTGTCTGTGGTATGGGACATGTGTGTGTATGGCCATAAAACATGTAAGGTAAAATGGTACCATACAGTGGGGCAGCATGTAACATCAGATAGAAGGGGAGCTAGAACAATGACATCTACCACAGTCTGTACACTGGCCATAGTACATATTAACAATACACGCACTGCCAACATTCACCATCACTACAGAGACCTCAGTACTGTACAAACATCCACAGAATGTCCAGGTTATGGCTTTAAATGTAACCCCTACTGTACATGACATGCATAGCACTCTGATATATCACTGGCTTGTTCATAGGTTCATAGATTAGTACTAAGTTAACTGCCCTTGCGAGCCATTTAAGCCTAGCCAATTGTCCCATGTGAGACTCAAACCCTGCAACTTGTGTTTGCAAGGCAAACACCTTAAACATTAGGCCAACCTCCTAACCCTATAGATATGATGACACTATTTATGGTGTACAGCACATACGCACCACTTCATGCACGACATATGCACAAAGGCTGACAGAGGTGTGGCTGAAAGCACATACACAGGGCCAGTATAGATATGTTGCTGTGATACCCTCATTAATATACCATTGTAACGGGGTTTATTGCAACATATGTCCAATGAGGGATATGTAGTCAGTAACTGTCATGGCCTTCACCATCAACAGACTGCAATCCTCGCACTACATTCTGCATTCCACAGATAGATGCATCATGGCTAACACATGAAACCAAAAGCACAACACTGCCCTGTCTGCAGATGACCCTGCAGATGGGGATTCCTGATATACATGGAACTGATATGGTAGGTATTCTGACATGTATGACAGGCATATCCAGACAAACACTGTTAATCCAACATTACTCCATATGCAGTATAGCAGCACTTACAGTCTGTAGTCAGGTCAGGCACATCCCCCTCCTGTTTGTTGCCCTCCTTCCACAGTGTATGTTGTTAGAGGTAAATCCCTAACTCATCTAAAATGCTGTTTGCCAGACAACAGTTCTAGCTCCTGCTCACAGTGACAGACAAGGGACAACACCACCAGGATGTTCTCAGGTATTGGAGTGCATTTCCATGCAATTGGCTATGGGAATGTTACCACACCTGTTCCACATGCAATTGGCTAGGGAAGGGCTGCAATTCATGCAGAGGCCATCAGCAGATCATGAGCCTCACTTAAAATACACATGCTGCTGCCTAAGCAATGCAGATGTGGGTCTCCACATCTGCCAGAGAGGGAGTGGGGGAGGCAGACAGAGGTGAATACATGTCAGGGAGGGGTGGGAGGGTAAAACTGACACATGTTTGTGTCACACACCTACAAGCACAGGTTATTAAACCCCCAACAGCTGTGTAGTGCTATAACAGTTCGATGCTGTTATTGGATGTGCCACATGGGTTATCTAGTGGGGAGCACTCAGAACATATATGTGATGGTGAGTGACATCTGCAACAGGGATACGGTAGATATACAGTAGGTGACATACACGTGCCTGTCTGCATGAACAGGTGCCAGCATCAGCAAAGGCACACTCACACAGGGATGCACACACATTAACACACTTGGCAGGGCCAGGAGTGCAACTTGTCACTAGTGGGATTGCCACAACACATCAATGTGCAGGGAACGCATCCACCACAAGAGGTCATATGGAGGTGGTATGGGCAGTGAGTATGAGGGGGTGTCAGACATCAGGCAGCATGCTTCATTGTGCCCTGGGGGAGTAGTGTGTGTGCATGTGGACATACACACCATACACACACACGAACACACAGGGTGCCAGTTCGTTCATGCATGGTTGCATGTCTGTACGTGTGTATGGTGGCCAACAGTGCCAGCAGGCTATACAACGGTAGGTGATGGGTATACCTTGGCATCAGGCCACATGACAATGGTCTGCATTGTGGCACAGGCCTGTAGCTTCTGCATTTGCCCACACAGGTGGGTATTGCATCCATCATCCAGTCACCCCAGTGACTATTGTGTGGCCAATGCTGTGCATCACTTGCCATGTATGTATTCCCTAGTCCATTATTTGGATGGTGTCTAGGATGTGCACACATCCCGCATGCATGTACAGTGACATGTGGAACTGTACCTGAGGTGTCTGGCCCATGTTGTGAAAGCAGCTTATCATCAGATGTGCCAGTCTTGCCCACCTGTGGCAGAGACTGTTACTGGTCAGCAGATATACCCTGCACCTACATTGATAGCATGTTAACAGCATTACCTGATGTCAGTGTCATCTGACAATACAGGGCATGTTGTCAGGCATGGTATGTCCTTTGTGAGTCACATGTGAAGGCACAGTGGGGTTGCTAATTGTGATTGGCTGGCCTTGATGTCACATTTATTGGTGTGGCTTTGCACACCAGCCTCTCAGCTATTTACATCTGTTATCCCTGTATGTTTGACATTGTGATATATAGTAGAGCCACCATAAATGAATTTAGCAAAACCCCTCCACATTGCCCACAGGTGTCACACACTCACAACCACCTCACACAGGATACGAGTTACAAACACACACACAGACACACACACACACACACACACACACACACACACACACACACACACACACACACACACACACACACACACACATACACACCTGTCATGTCTGGGAGTAGAAGCCCTACCTAACTAGTTTATTACACTACAGCATTACGCAGTTATAGTATGTGCCACAGACATTACTGAAATACATCTTCCCCAAAGGTGTATTTCACAATTAATGACATCAGCAGGACTACCAAAGTAGGGCATTTGCAATGTACTGTGAGTGAGGAGCCAATAATGCATTGCTCCATACACAGACACTGAAACACGCACAAAACATCCAGAACTGGCATGGATGGAGATGGAACACTACCACCATTCTAAATCACACTACAGCAGTATGCAGTTACAGAACGCACTACAGCGATTACTGGGTTATCACTTTCCCAAAGGTGTGCTTCTAGGTGAGTGACATCAGAAACCTTGCCAAAGTAGAGTATTTGTATTGTATGGAGTGTGAGTAGCATAAAAAAATTGCTCTGTACTCAGACAGACACACACACACAAACACACACAGTTGCCAGGTCTGGGGTTCAAACACCTACCTAATTAGTTTATCACACTACAGCAGTACACAATTACAGAACATGCTACAACGATTATTCAGCTATCACTTTCCCAGAGGTGTACTTCTAGGTGAGTGACATCAGCAGCCTTGCCAAGGTAGAGTATTTGTATTGTATGGAGTGGAGTAGCCTAAAAAGCATTGCTCTCTACTCTGTCAGACAAACACACACACACACAGTTGCCAGGTCTGGGATTTGGACACCTACCTAACTTGTTTATCACACTACAGCAGTATGCATTTACAGAATGCACTACGGCAATTACTGGGCTATCACTTTCCCAGAGGTGTACTTCTAGGTGAGTGACATCAGCAGCCTTGCCAAGGTAGAGTATTTGTATTGTACGGAGTGGAGTAGCCTAAAAAGCATTGCTCTCTACTCTGTCAGACAAACACACACACACACACACACACACAGTTGCCAGGTCTGGGGTTTGGACACCTACCTAACTTGTTTATCACACTACAGCAGTATGCATTTACAGAATGCACTATGGCAATTACTGGGCTATCACTTTCCCAGAGGTGTACTTCTAGGTGAGTGACTTCAGCAGCCTTGCCAAAGTAGAGTATTTGTATTATACGGAGTATGAGTAGCCTAACAAGCATTTCCCTCTGCACATTCGGAGACAGATAGGCATTTACACAAACACACACTCACACAATTGACAGGTCTGGGGTTAGTACTACTACATAACTACTCTGTCACTATAGCAGTAAGCAGTTATGGGATGCGCCATGCATATTATTGAACTATAGCTCTCCCAAAGGTGTAATTCACATTGTATGACCTCAGCAGGCTTGTCATACTACTGCTATGGGGAGAGTAGTGTGTGCATGGGCCATACCCCATTCATGTAGGGGTTGACATGCCACATGCGAGCACACATGGGGTCATATGTCACAGGTGTGTGTGTACAGCTACTAGATGGCTACTTCCTTGTACAGTCTTGTTGCACAGCTGACACATGCACCACATAGTCTGTCATGATGACAGGTACTGGTGGTTAGTATCCGCAGTGAGTAATAGCTGTACCTCATGTGTTGGGGGCCCTTTGACTGTGTGCCAGTTGGGACAGGCCCACATGGCTCCTTGCCACGGTCACCCTGTTCCACACATCTATGCCCGTGTACCTGCGGCTTATTATAGTGTGCTGTCCTTGCATATGTATCTGTATTCATATTTACTGTGTGTGCAAGGCAGGAGCGGTGCATACTGACATGTGTCCTCACTGATAACTGCAACTTCCAGATATGTCTGGTCCACTGGTGTTTGCAGACATGGCCTTTATGTGTTTATGTGTGTGAGCATGCCCAGTATGACCTGTTAGTATGTTGTTGACTGACATTGCCTTCATTCCTCTGTGTGTGAGCATACCCAGTATGGCCATCTGTGTTGCATGTGTGGATCACGTCCAGGTAGTTTGCACTGCGGTGCTGACTTTTGTGTTGTACACCGACAGTTAGCATACTGTGTCTACAGGGTATCCATCAGTCATTTGCCATTGACTGTTGCTACATTTCTGCATAGCGGGGGGGACACCTGACTGTTTCTACTGTTCTACACAGGAGTGGGAGGGGGCATACCTGACTGTTATTATAAGTGTCCGTTGGATGGGGGGGCACACCTGTCACTGTACACATTTGCTAGGACTGTACTGGTATGTCAGTTACTCTATTTCAGTCTGTAGTCTTACCTATCTTGCTCGCTAGAGGCTTACCAGTGTACTACAGATCCTAACTTTGTTTACCAACATATTAGTTTCTGACTACTTAGCCTTCACAACTTACATCCGGCTGCCTGGCCTGCTGCGGTCTGTCTGTGTAGGCCTGGGGGGGGGGTTACCCATAGGGCACATTCAGAGGCCATAGTACAGCATTTGTTTGTGTTAGTCTTCACCGGTCCTGCTGGCTCAGACTGTTGTTGGGTATGTGATCCTTCCTGACTGGCATGTGTGGCTCTTATGGACACCCATGTTGCGCAGACCATTTCCTGCAGTGGGTTTTGTCACCCTGTGTAGTACTGGCTACTATGGTGACTCCAGTATGTGTTACAGATCTCATGATGCCACTATGGGTGTCTACTCTCTGCTGCCTTGACATCCGGCCACCCAATTCCCTTGCATGTTCACATCCATACAATAGCTACAAGTAAAAACACATTCTACTCCATTTAGCAATTGGTAGATTGATTGACTTACCTTGAGGGTGTGCCGGACTTGCGGATGGTGCTGGAGGGCTGCCTATGTTGGATGCACATAGTACACTCCCTATACATGGTTGGGCACAGGTAGTTTCATGTTTGGCATTCCTTTTACTGTCTGTGAGAGTCAGAGAGAGGTGTCATTCCCAGGGCCCCTACTCTGTCAGTGCATATGCTATGCATTGCCTCATTGCCAAGGCCAGGGCATACTGAGCACGCCCACTTCTGCCTACTGGGGCAGGCTCAGGTTGTTCCTCCTCCGAATCACTCTGTGCCTGCACAGGCCTTGGCATTGGTGGGGGGCTGTGTGGCCCTGTCATGCTGTTCCTGCTGCAGCTGTTTCTGCAGGATCATATTGTGTAGCATAGCTCATACCATTACAATTTGGGTACATGTAGCTGGTGAATACTGCAGGGCTCCACCGGATGTGTCCAGACACTGGAACCGTGACCTGAGCTTCCCATACACATGCTCTATTATATGTCTAGCCTGGGCGTGTGACTCATTATGGTGTTGTTGTTGAGGTGTGTGTGCATTTCTGATGGGTGTCATCAGCCATGGCTCCAGTGGGTACCCAGCATCCATCACTAGGTGACCGTAAGGGATGTCCACATCAGCAAATCTGTGGTACAGCTGTGTCAGTTGCTATATGTGTGAATCGTCATAGCTTCCAGGGCAGCCAGCACACACATTCAGTATAATGCCCTGGGCATCACATATGACCTGGAAGCTGATGAAGGGGATGCCCTTGCGTTTGATGTAGGCCCTACCCTGCTCACCGGCTGATGCTTTGATGCATAAGTGTGTGCAGTCCATAGCACCCACTACCTCAGGGTAGTTAGCTATTTGGTGGAAGAGACGCATATTGTGAGTCAACACCTCACGTGTGTTGAGGAAATATATGTGCTCACTGGCATGTGCTGACATGGCATCCAGGAACTGGTGGAATACTCTGGATGTTGATGCCTGTGAGATGCCCATGTTATCCCCAGGTGTGGTTTAGGAGGTACCTGTGGCTAGTATATCTAGGCCTACACATACCTTGGTATCCACTGGGATGGGTTCCCCTTGGCCAGTGTGGTGTGTCAGGTGTGGCCTGCACAGCTCTACGATTTGCTGTAGGAAGTCTCTGTCCACCCTATAGCGCTCCACTATCTCCGACTCATGTAGCCCTTGGTAGGTTACCCTAGGTCTGTACACTCTTCTCTGTCTCCTCACTGTGGGTTGTTTGGCAGCATTGGCATCCTCACCACCCTCAGCCTCTTGCACATGTTGTTCTATGTTGCCTGCTGCAGCACTTCTCATTTTGTAGGTTTGTTTTTAAAATTTCCCTGCTTGTATACACCGGTGTGCAGAGTGTGGGAAAAACAGGGGTGTAGGTGTTTGCTTGGTTTATAGTGGTGTTCTGGGCTGGGCTAGTCCTTGATTTCCTTCCCACTGCTGTTTTCCCTTCCCATTGCCTCTCTGTTTTAGCCTGTGTGCGCGCCGCACAGACAGAGTGCTCATAAGTCCACTGAGCTGCTATTTCTTGGTTTAACTTCCTATTTCTTCCTGTGAAACCCAGTGCATGGCGGGCACACTCACTTACACTTTGTAAGGAGTACTAGGCAATTTGGACACACCACTAGCTTAGCTGTGCTAAGCTAGGAGTGGTCCCGAGCCCCAGGGCTCCAATCCACTTACAGTATGCCTCATACACCCGCCCATAATATCACCTATCTCCTAGTCTTGCACCCAGCTATTTCTAATCTTACACTCTTGGGACCTGCCTCACACCCTGGAGAAATCTGGGATTCACTATCCTTCCCCTCATTTGCATAAGATTGCCTGCTCATGCATAGTTACATGTCCCATACTGGGCCTTCTCCCTTAGCAACCATTACTCCCTGAACAGGTTGTCTTATGCCTGCCATTGACTTGCATGGCTGAATACTGCTTTTAGTTAGAATGCTTATTTTAGGTTTATTTTATTATCCCACCCCGATCACGTTTGCGCGCCACTGCCCTATGCTTAAACTGGAAAGATCGGCGAAAGGAATTTAAAAGTTTTTTTTAATTTTTATGCATTTAGCATTGTCAATGGCCTTCTTCTTGGCCATTACCATGCTTCATTAATGATATGCAGCCTTTATTTGGAGCTGTCAAAGCTTTGTTTTGTAGTTTGCAGAAACGTACTCGGTTACTAACCGAGTACATTTCTCCAGACTGCACTTGTCCTGCACTGACAGCTGCCTGCTTCCTGGATCACAAATTATCCTCATTTACATGATTTTCACCTGCAAATGAAGGTAATTTGCATACAGGGGCTTGGTGGGTGCAGCCTAAGAACTCATGTGCACATCTCGGGAGCTCGTTCTTGGATCACGCGTCGGCCATATTGCCAAAAATAGCTCTTAGACTAATCCTGCATGTTCTACAGGGCTTTGTAAATCCAGGGGACAGTCTGTCATGCATGCATTTACTTACACATGCAGACAGAACCATAAGCACACATACACACACACACACATACACACACACACAACCACACACACACACACACACACACACACACACACACACACACACACACACACACACACACACACACACACACACACACACATTTTCTTCAGTTTCATTTATTTTACGCTCACTAAACTGCAAAAGAACTGCTTAGTGAGTGTAAGATAACAGCTCGATCAAGCTCACTCAAGTACATGCATACACTCTCACACACAGGCATAAACACACATGTAATTACCAAAAGTAGCCCAGCATTCCTAAACTTTAGTCCTTTATTTTAATTTTGTCTTTATTATTTTACATTTGCTAAACAGCAAAAGTGCTGCTTAGCGAGCGTAAAGTAATGGCGGCAGTTAGTTTTTTTTTCAATCCAAGTTCCACAGCAGCTTGATATGTTACCATGAAGTGGCAGACTCATTTTTTAGTAGGCATTACTTGTACATTAATACCCTGCTGGTGAACATTCGTTTTCCAATCAGGGTGCTGATGTTTGCCCATTCTCTAAATACAAAGTATCACTAAAGATATTAATTTTCATATTCAATAACAATTCCAATCTGTAGTTCTTTTAACTGTATACATTAAAAATACATAATGTAATAAGTGAAAAAAGTCAGATTTATTTGGTTGATGTCAGCAATATAATTTAGAAGCTATTGAAAACATTCACTTCCTTTGTCTTGGCAGAAGATACACAAACACACACTTATGCGCAATATATGTGTTTATATATTTCTTTGCATCCATGTTGCCACTTGCTGAGAAGTATGTGCTGTTTTATTCAGCTTTCTATGTTCCCAAATGCAGAATCCAATAAAGACTCTTGAGTTCAACCATATTGCGTTTTTTTTTTTAGATTTATCTCTACGTCATTTTTTTTTCCTTGCCACAGAAAGAAGCTGGTATAAGAGCTTCTTTTAAAAAAAAATAAAAAGGAAGTCAAATACAGCTCATAAACACATGATTTGTACAGGCAGAATAATGAGCAGAGCAATTGAATTAATGCATTACTTCAGTTGAGGCGCAGAAGCAAACTGCGCCCCTACCCATTATATGAGAGTAACCATGCAAAAGGAAAAGGGGCAGCAGAGTGACTCTGTTATGATCATTACATCACATCTATGGGATATGAGCTTGGTCTTCTCTTCATGTAACAGTCTATGTGGAGTCTGCATGTTCTAACAATGGGTTTTCCCCAAGTACTATTACTTTCTTTCACTTCCCCAATACATTCTGGTTGGCTGGCTACTGTAAAATGAATATACATATTGTATTTAGATTTGACTTTGAGGCACAGACTGTGGCAGATGCATAAATTCATTTAACTAACTAAAAGTGAGTGATCAACATGCCTCTTGAAGCAGTCTTAAATGATCTTTATTCAAAAACATATTGACAAATACTTTATCAATGGTTGGACCACTGCACCTAAAATGACTTGTATACAAGTTTCTTCACAATGACTTGGTTAAATGTTCTTCCAGGTCCATAAATATTTTTCTTTAAAACTGGGTTTCAGGTTTTCATTGGGATACTAATGGAGTCCGCCTTCTCTGTTTTTCCATTTCATGCTCTTTGAAAGAGCTACACCAAATAACGACTTTTTTACAGAGCCCTGCTCACCAAAATGAGCAGTTTATTTTTTCATCTTTTTTTTCTGAGATAACAACCTGATACATGCATGCCTGTGTGCTGGTTTCAGTACTAGGTTCCACTATAACTAGAACAGCAGAAGCTGTTTTAGTTTTTTCCCATTCTCTTATTCTTGCTGTATGGTAAATTATCATAGACTTCTTTATTCAAAGTACAGAAAGCATTATGTACTGTTTGGTTTTCAAAATACTTGGTTGGATATTTCACATTACTACAGCTTTAGTTACCTTAAATTGAAGTAATTTGATATATAATAAAATCGGAGCAGGCTCTACATTCTCTATCTCGTCTTAAGTGCCGGGCTTAGCTCCCTCCTCTAAGCAACATTTGTCTGTTACTTGTAATCAGTCTGTATTTTCCTTCTGGGAATTCTTGAGTAATCATTTCATCATAAGACATTTTATTACCTCATATACACAATAATCTAACTCTAAAGGCCTTCGTCACCTTACACTCTTAAAATATGGAAAGGTTTTTTCTTATTATAACAGCCAAACTACTGCATACATCATGTACAGCACTTTGCGTGATACCATATTTAGCAGCAAAAGCAAACTGATTTTTTTCTTTATTTACAACCTGCTTTCCATTGTATAGAAAATGGGCATCAGCTCATTTGAAAATGTGCCTATTCACCCCCTTCTTATATGACAGCTTCTGTATAACTGTCCATCTTTATGGCATTATTACTACCCAAGAACCAAACTCTTCCCAAAAATGTGTCACACTTACTTTTCCTTATGGTTACCAGCCTCTAATTTAGTCATATTTTAAAATCTCTTAAAACAACAGTATTACAGCCTCTCTTAGGAAATATTGTTTAGGAATACTGGGCTATTACTCAATGAATGGCTTTATCTATCTATGTCTGCAGACTTGGAGTTCTTTGTTCCTAGTTTTATACAAACTCTTTAGCTTATACTTCTCCAGTCTGCTGCACTAATCCTCAGACTAGTATTTTTACATCCAGCTGTTGGCAGCAAGGATCACCTGCAGCCCAGTAACTTACAGCACACACTGAGGTAGCTCTAATCAATAATTCTTCAGTGAGCAAGGTCCAGAGAAAGTCATCTCTACAAGTTTTTATATATGTACATAGACACATACACACACACACACACACACACACACACACACACACACACACACACACACACACACACACACACACACACACACATGCACACACACACACACACACCTTATACAGTGAAATTTAGACAACAAGCAATTACAGTTCTTTTGTTAACAAGTTTATTATTGTCCAAAAACATAAAAGTTCAGAATCACTTGACCATATTTTTTCTTTATTTTAATTGATTCTCCAGTTTCTCC
The DNA here is from genome assembly GCF_019279795.1 of Protopterus annectens. NCBI lineage: Eukaryota > Metazoa > Chordata > Ceratodontiformes > Protopteridae > Protopterus > Protopterus annectens. The sequence goes on along the minus strand of NC_056729.1, from coordinate 833,194,331 downwards.
TGTTAATTTTGGACTTATCAGCACTTCTGAATGCTGACTGGTGTCTTGGGGTGTCAGGCAATGGAAAGAAATAGAAAACCACTCTCTTGGTAAGTGGCAGCATTTTGATTCTCAGATGTAGCTGTTTGGTCTGAAAGGAGTTGTGCTCTTCAATATTTGCAGGAGTATTTAGGTTCAATATGTTTTATTATAGTTGATTTTCTTGTGTGTCATATTAGTCCTATCCCTCTCTGCACTTCTGAAGGCAGATTGGTACCATAGGGTATCCATTAAAGGAAGAAATTACTAAATATAAGCTCAGTGTGAGTTACCATGAGTGTGTGAGCAGCAGACATAAATGACTGTGATGAGGAGATACAAGCACTTATCTTTGCATCACTTGAACAAGCATGTCCAAGTGATCCAAAGTGAAGCCTCTAGCAGATAATAAGGTAGCCTTGTCTTTCAAATTGATTTAATACTATTTTATTGGTTTGCACTTCTTTGTATTTGGCATACACTGGGTTAATGACTGGCCTAATTGTTGCTGTCTATGAGTAGCATAGTCATTTGCTTGTAGACTAACGATCAATAACTATCACTATTTACTACTTTGAGTTCAGTCTTCTCCACACAATTCTCAGAAGCTGCAACATACATGGTATATTTTTAATAACGGGGGGTTTAATTTCTGCTTCCATACCTCATGAACTGTACTGTATTGTTCTGTACTAAGTCACAGCCTCATAGTACATATAAAAGGCTTCACATAAAATACCAGCCCAGTTTAGACAATCATTTGCCATCTGTGTACATCCTCCTTCTTGGAGGAAGTGGCTGGATTTACCTGGGTGAGATATTCTAGCTCAGGAAAAAAGGCAACTTAGCAAATATGAAAATAAGAACTTGTAATAAATGTGCATATCTGGAATATTAAGAAAGCTACTAGAACAATTCAGAGAGGAGGTGAGCAGCAGTGCTGATGACGTCAACTGAAGATTTGGGAAAAGTCACTTTAACATAACACATATCACAAACTGAGGTAGACTTTCAAAAAGGTATGGGGTCTATACAGGCTAATCTTGCATACATTTTGCATATTAAATTAAGTTTTGGACTAGAATCCACTCAGATGGTAACAGGACACCGCAATTATGGCATCTGAGCATACTCAAGCAGAACACAATGATCTTATTTATATATCATTGAATTACTTACAGATGAATTAATCAAAAGTGCTGTCTGTTGAAGAAGAAAATACATATTGGTACACATCCTGAAACTCTAGTCATTGATGATTTAGAAGCACTCCACTCACAGAGCATATTAATGCAGTTCAGCTGTCTTGGAGACATCACTTCCTAAACCATTGCCTTAACGTAAACATCTTACAATGTAATTCAAAACAAAATATTAATATAGTCTCACTTAAATGTGATAGATTGCACTCTGTCTCACAAAACCCTTCAGGTACAGGGTAACATTATGGACACCTTGGTTATCTTGCTCCCAAAAAATATAGTAATAACTGTTTCAAACTCAGGTAATTAAAAAAAAAAAAAAAAACATTTGGGTGAAAAATGCCACCTCCAATTATCAATGATTACATCTACATTCTACAAAACTTAGGTAATAAAGGAATATCATAGTGTGGCGACATTCTGTTTTTTTTAGTTTAAATGCACAAAATGTGAATAGTTACTTTTGCTGTCACATATCTTTGAGTACATTGGTGATTGAGTTCATGAGTTATCAATAGAGCAACAACGGGCATTGCCTTTAGTGAGGAAATGTACATCCGGTAGCAGTAAATAGGGGTGAGAGTGTGTGTACAAATGCTTGTGAGTTGGGGTTAGAGTAAGGCCTAGGGAAGGGGATAGATTTTGCATTGTGCATGTTTGGTGTTGTGTATGAATTGTTACCAAGCATCTTGCTTACTGGTATTGTTAGACAAAGGTTTTTTGGCAGTGTCATGTGTAGGGTTGTAGTCAGGGTAGGTGAAGGGGTAGATGTTATGATTAAGGCTAACATATATAAGTGAGGTGGTTTGGTGAGAACACATTACTACATTTCAGTGTTTACATGAAAAATGTTTAGGGTGGGGATATTTTAATGCTTCTTCGTTAGACTATATTGAGTTCAGTTGTTTTTATTGAACAAGAATATATACCTGACTTCAGAATTATAGGGTCTGATTGAAGAGATTAAATTTCATGATAGTTTTTTTTTTTTTTTTGAAAAGCAGATGAAACTTGTAGTTAACATACAAAGCATATTACAAGAGAAGTTTAATTACCCATCACTATGTCATGTGATGTTCCTTTTGGTACTTATTTCCTTGATATAGTTAACACCATGAATTATTCTCAGTTACTTATCTTCCACACCCAGGAAATAAATATACTTGCTTTAGCATTACATAAAGCCACAAGGTAAGATTTTAAAATGAAACCTACTGCCACACCCTAAGAAATTCTGACCATTTCAGCCTACAGTTTACAATACAAACTATTCCTATATTGTAGTCATAAGTGAAGGGTATAACATTACACATACTATGAATATGGCAGAATTTATATGAACTGTAAAGAAAACAGACTTGCTTTATATTTATCAAGATTCACCTCATATTGGATGGATGCACTTAGAGGACAGCTATGTAACTTCTGTAGGGGAAAACACTGCATTAAAAATATAGAGGGAAAAACCTAAAGCTCAAATTCAGTTTAAAAAAGCAAAGGCACAATATTTGTAGGAAAAGTAAGACAAGAAAAAATTATAGCATTGTTACAAAAATAAAATTAGCATCCAGCCAACCAAAAAGATAACAAGAAAAGCCCACCCACACTTTTCATTTAGATAATCTGTAGTGGAACCATAATGGTAGCTAGTTCTCAACACATATTTTGGAAAAGTAGTTATGAGTCAGACTTGACATGTTATTGTTTGACACGTAACCCATTAGATGAGAGTTGTCTAATAATATATAGTGACTTCTGTTCACAACTACAAAATGTGAGTAAGTAAGGGAAGAGAGGTTGTGGGGTGATTCAGATAGGTTATAGGAGACCAAGGCTAAAGAAAAATGATGAAATAGGAGTCAGCTAGGGAAAACCGACATGAAGGAAATAATATTTGGTACATTTAAAGAAAGGAAAATCCATGGGAGAGTTTTACAGACTTTGAAAAGATAATTTTGATCAGCAATTGTGTGCAGTATTCATTGAGGAGGTAACAAACGGTCTATTGCCAATTTCTTTTACTTGGCCCTTGGTGGTTTTGATGCAAAAATAGTGGAGGAAGTTTTTAAAGATATTATCTAGACTGAAACTTGTACCATTTCTGTGCCTTGCATCTTCAGAGAGTTTTCTGTGGGTGGGGTAAAGTATAATAGATCAGCCTCTGTTTCCTTTTCTCCCTTGTATTATGAAATTTGGTGAACTATTGTTTAACAAAATGATTTCCTTTGGTTTAGCACAGTCCTGATCCACAAGCATGCATGTAAATGAATCTTCATCTCTCCTAATAAATCAATGTTAACGATTATCAATACACTGCTGGCAGTTACATATGTAAATGTCTCCTCTAAAGCTGAAGGACGATTTGTATTTTGTTCAACTTTCAAAACTGATTTTATTCAAATTGTGCCCTTACCTTTTTAACATTATATATATTCTTACACAAGATGTGGTAATTTTCTATTATTCTTGCCTCAAAAATGTTATTAATCTTCTGCATGTCATATTCTTTGTATTTATTATACTCCTAAACTTTCTTCAGATCCTCTATTTCCTTCTTGAAATCCATAGATATGCATACTTGGTCCCAGCATAAAGATGCTATCCCTGTAAAACCGTAACCAGATTTTTTTATTCAAGTTAACTTGTAAAATGTTTGTGCTGGAAACTGGAGTCCAGCCTATTAAATCAATCTAAATTGGAAACTTCAGTCTTGCTCAAGACTATAAACAAATTGTTCTACATGACCAGATAAGCTAAATGGGGCCTTAGTCCAAATCAAAATGTGAAACTTAAATCCAAACTGCTGAGGTTTAAGTGTCAATTTATATTAAACTGACTCATAGTTTGATTTTCAAATATTATTTAAATGGCTTCTTTATTGATGGGCCTGAAATAAAAAATATGTAATTCATACACACCTTTTCCCATTTTTACACATGCAGTGGGGTGTCACTTCATCAGTGACAATCATCTAGAGACAGGGTTCACACTGCTGGGTGAGTAGCCCTGCTGTATTAGATAAAGGTATGTGATGTGTTATATCACATAATTAGAAGATGTTTTACATATTTTAACAGTACATCTGAGTTTATACCTTTTCTTTATTCTTTGATCTCCCAATACTTACTAACCATAAGATTTTCTACTTCACACATCTACCAACATAACCATCACCTAGGCATCCATTATTATTATTTTTTTCTAAACTTTACTAGATGCCTTTCCCAATGCACTTCTAAGCATGTAAGAAATTGACACACAAAAGGTGCAGTTTGGTAATACACCCCCAAGTAGCCCTGTCTACCCTTCCTTACAAAGAAATGCCTGTCTTTAGGTTTTTGGTCTCTACTGGATATCATTGGCAAGATACCAAACTGGGGAGAGTGGCATTCTGGAGTGGCATCCTCAAGGTACCACAGAAAAGTGGACAAAAAAAAATGCAATCTGTATTTTTATTCTTTTTGTGCTGCTATGTAATTATAAGGCATGAATGATGACAGAAAACAGTCTTGATAATGTTTTGACATGACAAAAAACACAAGTCTGACCTTTAATCTCAGGTTATGCTGCAGCATAAGAAAGAAATACTTTGAGCACTGATGTGGTGAAAGTCAGAAGTATTATTTTACATTGTTAGTTCACACATCACCAAAGTTATATTACAGCTACATGTAGGCACCATGACTGCTAGCTTTAAATTAATGGTTTGGGCAGTGTTAAAGGATTAACATATTCCTCTATTTTATATTTATTTTATAAATGAAAAACATAATTGGACTCGATGTTTCCTTATGTATTATTGCACATTATATATTCAGTGTTGTATTTCATTTGTGACAAAGCAGTGTAGCTTAGAATATCAAATATGGCTAAAATTAATATGTATAATATTAAATTTAAGGTTAATGTTTTTTTAATGTAGTTTTCAGTTCAAGGGAGCTCCTGAATATTGGAAGATGGACATTATTATTAAGGCACATTCCTTCGTCTCCCTTTCTGTTTGTCTATGCTTTAAATACTGTTAAAATGTATGTACATTGAATGTGCTGGGGAGAAGGAGCTTTAGGAGACATTGGGTACTGCTGTACATAGAGTCTTTGGTAGTATATTTGTACATCTATCTTGTCTGTTTCTTGTTTGTAATTCTGATTTTTGGATTTATCAAATAAAGGGTCAGAAATAGCATACATAATGATTATATGAGGAACGTCTGAGTTTTTTTTTTAATATTCTTACATTCCTTTATCAGCTTTATGTGTTTGCTATGGGCACCTGCATGTTTATCCCCTCCCTCAGTGTCTATCAGTGTAAGCCCAGAATGTGCTTTATTCTCTTTACCTTTAAGCAAAAAGAAAGTTATTCTGACATTTGTGATTTCTATTAGATATGAATTTAATCTACATTTCACTATAATTGTTTCATATTTTGTAGTGTATGGGCGCACGCGCGCGCGCGCGCGTGTGTGTGTGTGTGTGTGTGTGTGTGCCCATTCTCTGCTTTTCAGAGAAATACTTTTCACTTTAACTATTACTATAAAACATCTAAGGTTCATAGGTTCATAGGACGATACTAGGCTATTGGCCCAGAGGCCCTTATAAGCCTAATCAAGAATTTCGCCCATATTCCCTCAAAGTTAGCACCACCTAGTCCAGCAGAGACAGAGGTGGGATCCCAGGGGTATATTTTCTGTTTCCCATCCAGTCATCCAGGTTCCTTGTAAAGAGGGCTAGAGAGGTACTCTGCTTGACATGGAGAGGAAGTCTATTCCACAGATGGGGGAGTCTGTGGGACACAAATCTTTCCTGCCAACAAGTTCTATTAAAATCACAGATCACATTAAGGCTTTGTGTGTGGGTTGTGTGAGTGGAGTTTGTCTTATGGATGTGCAACAACTCCATCAAGGCTGGGTCTGAGATGGCCTTTAATGCCAGACACAGGTCACCTCTGAGCAGTCTGTATGAGACTGAGTAGAGGGACAGGGCTTTTAGCCTATCTGTATAGGATAGGTGTTTGAAGCCCTGGATTCTCCAGGTGAGGAACCTCTGTGATCTCTTCAGCTGCTGCATGTGCTTTGTGAGGTACATGCCAAAAGGGGCATTTTACTCAGTAATGGGTCTTATAATGGAAGAATATGACCACCTTGTCCCTGGATGAGATACCTTTACTAATGAGGTGGGCCATGTAGAAAGCTTTCCATACAATGGCTGCAATATGCTCGTCAAAAGTTAGTTTGCTATCAACCTGGGTGCCTAAGTCCCTCATGACTGATTGCATGCTTAATGCCTTATTATCCTCACATGCATAGATAAAAAATACAGACAATACAAAGTAATACAATTAGAGTTAAATGCAATAATTCTCCCAAGCATAGAGGAAAATACAGTTAGGTTTGAATGCAAACAGTCAAGTAAGATATAAGGTACAAAAGTATGTGGTTAACTTGTAGATAGATTCATTTTTACATGGCTAGTAGCACATGATTCAACATTGTGCAGATTAGCTGTGGAAATTAAATATTAGTTGACTTAAAGGCTAAGTGATAAGTATAAAGGAGGCTGTAATAAATATAGTGAAGTGATAGCAGAGGATAGATAGGTTGGGAGTGAAAAGTAGATTAGGGAGGGTATATGTATTAGAGTTACTAGAGGGGCAGTTTCAGGTCTTAAGCAGATGCTGCTTTAGTGCTCTTTTGAATTTATGTGTATTGGCTATGTTTCTGCTATACAGCAGAAAAATGCAAGCATATATTTTTAAGACAAGTAGTCTTCTGTACAGATAAATTCAAAAGCAGTATCTTCTTTTGTGTTATCCACATAAGCAAGCCTCCTCACCTTCAGGTTCACTAACTCATAATTACCTTTCTGTAGTGTAGATTCAGGGCTGTGAGCATGTTGAAGATGTAATGAGGTGTAAACTTAGTAGAATTGCTGAATCCCAACTACTTGGCTCTATGTAGGAGATGTAAACATAGTGCAGACACTCCCTCAGTGTTTGTTACTAATGGGTTGTAAATGTGAATGATTACTGGTAGGCAGAAGGAAAACACAGGAGCAATTCAGACTCATCTACTTCCAGTGGGTGTGTCAGACAGGTTAGACTTACAAAGTGTAGAAGTAATTGTATCACTGTTTTAAATGTAAGTAAGCAGCGCATATTTCACAGTTTCTGTTCAGTAACATCCAACCCCCCTCATTTCTTGACAAGTGTATATTACTGCCAGTTAATATCCTCACACATTTTTAAGACAATGATATAGAATACCTTACAGACTGCATGTCTCAGATTACTGTTCAGATAAGACAAGCATGGACAACAAATACAGAGAGATAAAACAGAACCTGCATTTATGCAAGCAATAGTCAGAACGTTTTGTGTGATCACTCAGTGCACTACTTCTGAAATCAATACATGTACAAACCACTGTCAAATGTTTTGTTAGCACTGTGGACAATGTTGCAGCTGGTTGTATGCACAATGATTTAGTTCTCTGCTGCAAAACTGTTTGTGTAGCAAAGAGGGGTAAGACACCTTTATTGTGTTTTGAAGGTCCATTGAGTGAGAGTTCAAATCCAGACTGTGTAAAAATATCTCATGTGTACCAACATAAATTTTTAGTGTTGTTTGTTTAACAGATTTCCTTTCTTCATTTCACCTAATTTTCCCTTTTTTGTGTTTTTTTTTTTTATTAATGCCAGTGGTTGTACGGTGTGTGGCTTATTGAAAACAAGGTAAATGGAGAAACCCAATGAATGTTGGGCTTAGCTGTGTTTATCTAATTTGTACGATGGTTAACACACAGACTTGGACTAGTGGCCCACACAGGAAGCCGATAGAACACCTGCAGACAGGGCTTAAATAAAGCAAAGGTCAAAAAGGATATATTGTTGCAGTTTTTGCATAGTGGCATGCCATGGTGGTTAGCAAGCTTCCCCAATACCTGTAGCCATCAACCTCCTGCAGAAAGGATGCAGACAATCAACAACTTAAAATGGATATATTCTATTAGTTCTTTTGGGTACCTAACAAACATGCTAAGTGGTGTTGCACTGTGGTTAACACAGAGAACTGAAGAATGAATAAAGAATTATGGTACTGTCATATAACCATTTCTATGGCAGCAGGTGTAGATGTAGGCCTGTAATACAGATGGTCTTGAGTTCTAATACAGGAAGTACAGCGTATTTTTACTGTAGTGACAGTCCAGGTTATTGTACTAAGGAAAATATGCAAGTGTTATTTCAACATTCCTGTGGCAACAGGTGTAAATGTAGGGCTGACCAACACATGGTCCTGGGTTCTAATATAGGCAATTACAGACATTTTACTATTGATCCATTTCACATTGTATTAAATAACACTTATAACACTTTTACATAATTGTAAAATGTGGAGCTGATATAAATTATATGTATGAGAGATAAGACACTCTTACTGTGTTCTGAAGGTTCAGATGTATGACTGAGGGTATACTGTCTAGTATGTTTCTGTAAGTATAATTTTCCAGTCTGTACTTGGATGGCATTCACACTTAAATAAGACAGATATTCACAAATTAATCAATATAAAAGGACCTTGCCAGGTCAAACACATACATGGTTAACACCTCAGACTGTCATTTGTGTTTATGAATGATTCATGACAATGTCTAAGAAGTACTTCTTATGTGGCAAAGTTGGAAAATTACCGATGTGAAAAAAAAAATTTTCTCCCTTATGCATAGGTTTGAAACCCACATTGTAAAAATCATTTTTTTTTCAGTTTATAAAGATAAATCAAACATGTGTTAGGTCATACAATTTATGCCCCAGTCCATGTCTGCAAAGTGAAATCACCTAGTAGTTACAGCAGCAGACACCCCTCAAACTAATGCCAAGTATCAGATTAACCTTCCAATTTCAAAAGTTGCTACCTCCCTGCTTTGCACTGTTGCTCTCCATTTAACATCTTGCAAATGTGGTTGGCATCATTTCTTGGGATTACACACTACCAGTAAATGTGATGAAAAGAATTGGCAGCAAATCATAATTTGCCATTTCTCTACTTTTGGGAATAGACATGTCTGACATTAGAGGGAAAGGTGCCCAATTTAGGGTGCAGAGGTGGGATGTTCAGGAGTCAAGAATATTTACTGGTTTCCTGGTAAAATGCCACAGCCAAAGGCTTGTGCAGTGCGACTATTCTAGTTCCCAGTACAAGTCTGAGGCTTAGAATAGTATGGACAAGGCTGTATCCAGTGCAACTGGCATCCCATGCACTAGATAACAGTGTAGGCACCATTTCAATTACTTAAAAAAGTGCAAGATGGATATGCCCAACCAGTGGGTTGATGAGTTTCAAACTAGTGACATCCCAGAGTTGTATACATATGCTAATAAGAATTTATAATACACAGAATGCTAAATGTAGGTAAGACTGGTATGCATAATGCTTTTCTCTTTTCTTTTCACGGCTAATCATGAAATTGAGTTGAATCAGCAGGTTCATGCTGATCACTTGGAGAGACTGAGGGAAGCAAGTGGAATGTATGCAACACAACAGAAGTATTATTGTAGCTTTAGAAGTTAAAGATAGATTTTTTGTTTTCTATACAGTAGCAGCAAAGTGAGCATGCATATCCTAACTGTAAAGGCAAGTATGCATGCATAAGTCTGTAGCTCAAACCTACTTTACGAGTCAAGTAGACTGCAATTAGAGGTTGTGGGTTGAAATACCATGAGTAACAAATATACAGTACTACATTTATTTAATAATATTATAGGATCATAGGAGGTTACTAGGCTAATGACCCTAGGGCCCTTACAAGTATAGCCAAGTTTTACCCTTATTTCCATGATCAGCACCTATCATCCCTGTCCAAGAGGTACATAGGTGGAACCCCTGTGGTGAATTTACAGTTACCCATCCAATCATCTAGACTGTGTTTGAAGAAGGCCAATGAGATTCTCTGCTTGACATGAAGTGGCAGTCTGTTCCAAAGGTGTGGTAATCTCTAGGAGACAAATCTGCCCCTCCATCAGGTTCTATTAATGTCACATACTAGGTTAAGGCCATTAGAGCAAGTAACCCATGTACCATTTGACTTACAGATATGCAGCATTTCCAATAAATCAGGGTTAAAGATTACCTTATATGCAAGGCAGAGATCACCTCTGAGTAGTCTGTATGAAACAGAATAAAGTGACAGTGATTTCAGATGATCCTCATAGGACAGATTTTGAAGACCTTGAATTTTCATTTTGTGATCTCTCCAATTGCTGCAGGTGCATGGAAAGGTACATACCAAATGGGACATTGCACTCAATTATTGGCCTTTTTTTTCAGAAGGCAATGCCCTTCTTACCACTCTAGAAACATGGTAATCAAATGTAAGGTTGCTGTTGACCTGTGTGCCCAGGTCTCTCAACACTGAGTATGTACTTAGGGTGTTGTTATTGATACGGTAGTTAGCAAGAACATCACTCTTACCAAAAGGGATGATAATACATTTTTTTTGCATTGAGTTTAAGGCCATGACTTTGGCACCAGTCATTTGGTTGTGTAAGACCCTGTTGTAGGATGTTGACATTGTATGGAGATTTTTATGACCACTCTCTGTTTGCAGTCATCAACAAACTTTGTCAGCCACAGAGCTTTAGTTTTAGCTTGCACTTCTGAGAAATAGATTCCAAACAGGACTGATCTTTTTGGAACACCACTGGTTACAGGTCTGCTGTTTGAGGTGGATTCCCCTATTTTTACTATATGAGTTTTATCAGTGAGCCAGTTAGCAACCCATCTAATGATATATGGGTTGATACCTAGCTGGGAGAGTTTGCAATTATGCCTGAGAGGGGGATAGTGTCAAAGGGCTTGGCTAAATAGAGGTAGGCTGTATGCACAGATTTCCCCTGATCAAGGGCCTTGGTGACTGTCTCAAAGAATTCTACAAGGTTTAACAGGCATGATCTCCCTTTGACAAATTCAAGTTGAGTAGGGTCACGTGTTTGGAGGTTACCAATATCTTTGATGATAAGGTCCATGATGATTCTATCCATGGCCTTGCAGATAAGGCTAGTCAGGCTAATAGGTCTATATTTCTTGGGGTCAGTGGAAATGCCACATTTGTGAAAGGGGATAAGCGTGGCCTTTTTCCATTCAGCTGGAAAATTAAACTCCAAACAAGTGGCATAAATGCCCTGCTGTTAACTGTAATCTGCATAATTGGACTAAGCATATGAGCAATATATGAACATTGCAAAGATTACTTGAAGCAATCAGTAATTATAGCTTGTAGGTGTTAGGACATATACTTAAATATAATACTTGAAATAAAATACTTGTATAATTGTGATGATGCATTGTATGTCACATATGATAATACTAATTTTATCTATTTTTTTATTCTCACCCCAACCCTTAGCTCTTTTTTTCTTTTCTATTATGTGTTGTCAAAGTGTCTCTATGTCATCCATCAGTAACAAATCACTAAGTGCTTCACAGCACAGCAAGGTAGGCCAATCCCAGTGGGTCAGCCTGCCCCTGCTATACCTGCTCCAGCAACTATGCCCAGTATATCTGGGACCCAACGTGACAGTACTGCGTCTGCTGCCCCTGTACTACCTGTGCCCTCTGGTAGCACTACCCTGGCAACTGGTGCTGTGGTACCTCTGGGAGTACTACCAGAGGAGAGATTTCATCACCTGCTAGGAGATGACAGGGTTGGTGCATAAGGTTGTGCACCATACCATTGGTGTACTTCTGTGCCTGGTGGAAAGGCTGCTATGCCTCATGGTCTGTAGGAGGAGAAGATGTCAAACACTCCAGCAGCCAGCAGAGTAAGGAGACAGTGATGACAGTCCTGTGAGTAAAGACAAGATTCTCACTGTCCCCTTGTTCGATGGGCATGGGCTTCCGTTGTCCCCTCCCTAACCCCAATCATGGTGTCTCCCAACCTTTTGTATCCCTCACCATCCCTGTGTCTTGTTTTTGTCCTGTTTTTTTGCACTGCTTTATCACTTACCCAACTTACCTGACCCAAAATACCAACATCCCTTACTCAGCATTCCTCTCTTACTGAAGTAAAAAAAATGGGCATCTGTCCAACAAAAAAATATTACCACATGCATAGCACCCCATTTCACACATGTGTCTTTTTGACACACTTGATTTGGTCCAGTTGGCTATACAGCATGATTCTGTTGTTGTAACCACTTATTGTGGAGGTGACAGTCCAAATTCAGTTAATATTCTGTATATATTTTCATTTTACACTGTTGAAGAAATGGATAGTTTTGGTTCTTTCCTACCTCCCTCCAGCAAATTCCTAGATTTATTTCCCTTTGTTCTTCCCACTGTTTGCCCCCCCCCCCATTTCACCACTTTCCTATCTACCCTATTTTAACACCTATAATCTGGTCAAAAATTAGAATCACACACAACACACATACTGTAAGTACCAAAAAAACAATGGAGCCCTTCACATTTTGGCCTCTGTGTTTGCACAGAGTTTGGCATTGTGCACCAATGCCAAGTAATAGTAAATGGCTCTTCTGTGGTGAGGTTACCTCCATGCAGTGTGGCTTAAACATGCTGCGCTACATCAAAATACAGTAACACACAAGGATGGTAGATTAAATTAAAATCGCAGTGTATTATCAATACTTATTTAAAAGTATAACATACACCTGGATTTGAATCCTATATCATTTGAGCTAAAAAAGGAATGTGTCAATGCATTTACACCTGCTGCCACAGAGTCAGCTAAGCAGCAGGTGTGTTTCATACACTCGGCACTAACTCTCATAATGTTAGCAATGAGCCTCACATTTGCACACTGCTTAACTAGGCGCAAACTGGGAAAGTAGTAGAAATGTGTATCCTGCATGGGCAAACACTTTGCCAGCTATCATGCAAACCCACTGCTCGCTGTTGCACAATGCAAAGTAAATAATAGCATATATTAGTTTTGTTTACTGTCCATTTAGTCTTCATGCCATGAAACTAATTGGTTGGAACATAAAAATGAAGGCCCTGTCTAAGAATATGCCACATATTTACAATGTAGCCATGTGTTACCTCTTTCCATGCACTGCAACCTGGTCTCTCAGTACTTGTTCACAAATATATCAACTACACTACATAAATTAGTAATAAATGTTGTTTGATACACCATGCATATCTTTAGAATGACAATACACATTCAGATTTTCAAATACTTGTAGTAATGTGTAACCTGTTTGCATATAGTTTATAAAGCTGCCTCTTAAAGTACACCTGCACACTGGAACACAACCACCACAAACTGCACACTCATAATTCTGTTAACATCCATAACCTGAAATATCTTGACAGTTGAACATACCTAGAGATCCATTTCATGCAAGCCTCCCAACATCCTCTCTCCAACATCCAGTGCTGATGTCATCCACCATAACTTGTCCTGCAACCCTACAAAAATATGACTTGTGCTGTGGCTCTTTCACAAAGTACAGAGTTCTCTAGTCTGTGTTCTCCTGTATGTGTACTTAGATAGGTAGGGGCTCTGTTTTCACTGCAGTTAAGTGGTGTGTGTGTGTGTGTGTGTGTGTGTGTGTGTGTGTGTGTGTGTGTGTGTGTGTGTGTGTGTGTGTGTGTGTGTGTGTGTCTATCCAGTCAGAACAGCACAAGTGTGTATTCTGCAGTTACCAATTCAATCCCATGGATTGGCAATATTTTGACACTTGCACATGCCTACACACCAATTTCATGCAGGCCTCCAAACATCTCTACAACATCCCCTGCTGATGTCATCTACTATAGGTTGTCCTGGAACCTTGTGAAATTCAGACTTGTGTCATGGGGCTTGTGTAATATACAAAGATCTCTAGTCTGTGTTCTTAGATAGGTAGGGGTTCTTTTCTCACTGCAGTCAACTGAGAGGTGTGTATATAGCTGCCAATTAATGTGTAGCAGAGCACCGCTATAACACTATTCAAAAGTAAATTGGATGAGTGGATGGGTCACCATAAATTCTTACTTGGGATAGCGCTCACAACCCACCTAGACATAGGCAGTCATTAGTAAATACAGTCCTGGATATTAACTAGAGTATCTATGGTATTATATTGTGATGAAATGGTTAGGCTTGAAATGACCTACAGATTGATAGCCTATTAACCTTCTATGATCCTTTGATCCTATGATCCTATGCCTATCTAGTCAGAAGAGCATAAGTGTGTATCCTGCAGTTACCACTCCAATCTGATGGATTGTCAGTATTCTGACACTTGCACATGCCAATACATCCATTTCTTGCAGGCCTCTCATCTTCTCTCTAATGTCCACTGCTGATGTCATCTACTGTAAGTTGTCTTGCAGTCATATAAAAGTCAGATTTGTGCTGTGGCACTTGTGCAAAGTACTGAGTTCTCTAGTCCATGTCCTTAGTTAGGTAGGAATTCTAATGTCACTGCAGTCAATGGAGGTGGGGTTGGTGTGTGTGCACTTGCTTGACATTAGAGGCAGAGCATTTTACACCAGCATGTTGGACACTGCTATTAGGATTTTCTCTTCACCAGACACTGCTGATGTCATCCGCTATAAACTGTTGTCTGACACTCCCCACTACAAACTTGAACCTTGGTGCTTGCCTTAAATACAGAGTTTTCTAGTCAGTGTACTTAGATAGGGGTCATTTTCTCACTGCTATCAACTTGCATGTGTGTGTGTGTGTGTGTGTGTGTGTGTGTGTGTGTGTGTGTGTGTGTGTGTGTGTGTGTGTGTGTGTGTGTGCGTGTGTGTGTGTGTGTGTGTGTGTGTGTGTTTGGGCAATTGCTTGACTTTAGAGAGAGCATTTCACACCAGCATGTGGGTCAATGCTATTAGCATTTTCCCCTCACCAGACACTGCTGATGTAGTCAGCTATAGCTGATTTTCAGATGTGTAGTATTCCCATCAGGGCAAGGTCAGAGATTGGCCTGTAGGCCAGGCACAAGTCACCTCATCCTATACAATGCAGATTACAGTGACAGGGTTTTCAGTCTATCCACATATGTCATGGCATGGTTTGTAGGGCCTGTATTGTCTTGGTGAGAAATCATGGACCTTTTCTATATGGGCACTAGTAATATCCTAGCTGTGTGTAACAGACATGTGTGAGCTGCTAATGTTAAATCCATGTCTTTTACATCTGTTAGATGTCCTGAAAGAGGTCATTGAGGGCATGAATAATGAAAGCACTGTCCTGTTGAACCTGATCAAGTCAAGACATTTGACACAAATCCACACAAATCCACACTGAGGTATTCACTCAACACTTTCAGATTTGGCCATAAACATCTATATCACCAAGTGAGTACACCACTGGATCACATATGTGGCATGGACTTATGCTGAAATCTGTGAAGTGATGTATATCTCTGGTTCAGGGATCAGGTCCATACATCTGGGCTGTCTGCTAGCCCCTTTTCTGTCCATTCTCCAAGTCGCAGACATCAAGAATGACATATACATACTATGTCCAAACAGCTTACTGGAGGACTACAGATTGTGGGCAATCATTGACTCCAACTGTGATATTAGTATAATACAGACAGTATCAACACACACCAAAGATTGCTGCCACATCCATGACAACACAAGAGATGAAACAAAAAACACAGGGAGAATTGTTACATTATGAAAATAAATTCACAAACCAAGGATATTGTAGACATCACACCCTATAAGCAGACAGATTGGTATGTGATCTGTGTCCTTTGGTAGATGGTATGTGGAACGCCCACCAGAATGTTGCCACAGTGGTGAACACTCCTCTGTATGTAACACAACTATGTGCAGGGCATCCAGACCAAAGGGCAGAAAAGCCTTCATCACACCAATAACTGCGTACAATGCACCCTTCTTCATGGACCCCCCTACACATCTTGCAGTGATGTGTAACTGAAGTGTGAAATCTTTGCCACAGTGAGCTGTCACACATCTTATTAGCCATACCTAGGTATTCCTTTTGTTGCATAAATATTACTGTATGATGGTGCATAACACCCATCAAGGTGTTACACCAGATGCATGTGTGATACCTGTTCCAGTGATGCACACAGTACAACATTGATGGTATGAGTTACATTCATGACAGTGTGAACTGTACCATATACATGCCATGCACATCAGTCAGCTATCCCGGATTTATCATAATGTCACATACAGGTATAGCAATGTCCCTCCTAGCACCTCCAGTAGATGTTACAGTGTCAGGATGGTATGCATAGTTACACTTATAGATTGCTGAAATGTCATAATAGCTGTACAACTATATTCATGCAGAACCATCTATGATCACTCAGAATCACAGAGACATGGGATTACTGATGGCATTATTTTGATATTGTCCATGACTGTGTGTGCGCTTCTTTTACTGTTGTCCGTGGGCCTGTAACTGTGTCCCACTTGTTGGAGAGCTCTGCTGACATTACATTTATAGTCAGGCAAATCAGTTTGCACAGCTTCACAATATGCACACAAAACCAATTGCATATAACATCCCTGATAGATGTCCTCTCTATTGTTCATGTCAGGATGCTTATCTCACAAATACATCTTTTCCATTGTTATGTCACCTTGTCAGTCACATAATATAACAACAATCCAACAGCAAATGGAGTCAATGCACAACTAAACATACACTATTTAGTAATGGAAATGACAATAAAAGCTGTGATGAAGCAAAAAGGAGAGTTGTGAAAATGCTTACCATTTTTTGAATTATTTTTTAAATTATTTTTATATGAAATAAAGCTCTATGTTTTACCTGCTTTTATTGTCATTTCCATTACTGAATAGTGTATATTTAGCCATGCTTTGACTCCGTTTGCTGTTGGATTGTTTACATACAAGTTGTGGAGTGGACCATTTAATGCAATGGTTGTAGCAGTTGGATTTGTGAGTCACATAACATATATTTGCACTGAACAGTCTGTACTGTATCATGTTGATATGTGATTAGTGTTCCTGCTACAACTGTCTTCCATTTACATGCCCTTATCTGCTGTATATTATGATGTTTCACCTGTCCTTTTTCCCTGTGTTCATTCCTACCAATTCATCTGTGTGTCCCTATGTGATACATACACTTCCCTGACTATTTTAAATGGCAGTCCATATGCCCTTACACATCATTTACACAACTTTTGTACAGAATGGCAGGAATGAGATTTCACAATATTCTGCACTGTATACACTGTTCTGTACTGTGTTTGGACCATACACATTATTACTATATAATAAACCCTGATAATTGTTGTGGCATTCCGCACAGTCCAGCTAACTTGATTGCTCTACTGTGAACAGGTTTGCTATTTGTGTTGTTTTGCACAGTTTCCTGGCAGGCAACACTTTTGCCAGCCACAAAACTGCACTTATTTACATTTAAACTCAAGGAGTGACATGAATATGTAACCACCACTACTGCTCACTGCACAAACACATAAACTCCTAGTTTATTGAATCCTACAGTATTTTTTATTAACATGGAATATCTAAGAAATACTTTGATTTTAGTCCATTTATAGCAAGTAAGTATAATAAAAAATAACCCAGGCCTTTTTAGTCACATTGAGTAAAATGGTTGGTAGAAAATTGATATGATAAGCAGGACTCTCATTAGAGGCTTATGTAGGACTGTAAGGCACAGAAAAGGAGCAAAATTGCAAGATAATTGAAAGTACTTCCCATTACAGATTCAAAGCTTTAGAATTAATTGAGGCTTTCCTATTTATCATTTATTTTTGGGACTGTTTGTGAAGACAGCAGCTGTAGCCTTTCAGCATGTATTTATCAGTTATTTTTTTTTTCTGGGAATAATTCTTTCTTTCTTTTTTTAACCTTATTAATAATATGGATAAATACAAGTACCTGAGTCCTTGCTGATTGAAGATGACAGTATCACAGCCAGAGACTGGAGCACTTGTAACTTGTATGGGCTGCTGCTCATGCTCATACTCATATTTGTATACAGGTAGGTGCAACAGCCTTACCGAGAGGAAGTGCAATTGCTGTAACTTGCCTGAATACATCATTCGAGTTTGGCAGCTGTCACGACAGAGTGGGTGGGACTGTCCATACAGCTTAGGTTTATGCAGCAATTGTGAGAGGAATTTAGGTTTGAGGAGTGGGATGGTAGTTTTAGGGGTAGGGAAAAATATGGGAGTTTAGGACTAAGGGGTGGTCGGGTAGTTTTAGGATTAGGGAGATGGATGGGAGTTTAGGACTAAGGGGTGGGAGGGTAGTTTTAGTGTTAGGGAGAAAGATGGGAGTTTAGGACTAAGGAGTGGGAGGGTAGTTTTGCTTTATGGAGAAAAAGGGAAGATTTTAATTTATGGAATGTTCAGGAAGTTTAGTTTTAGGGAGAGGGAATGAAATTCATGTTTAGCTAGAAGAAGTGGAGTTTAAGGTTAGGGAGTAATCAGGGACCTTAGCTTAGGGAGAGAAGGAGAAGTTTTGGGGTCAGGGAACAATCAGGGACCTTAGCTTAGGGAGAGTAGGGGTAATCAGGTACTTCATGTTTAAGGACGGGGAGTAGAGTTTTGGGTAGAGGGAATAATCAGGGGAAATTTAGCTTTAGGGAGAGGGAGCAGTGTTTAAGGATTAGAGATCAATTGGAGACTTTAGCTTTAAGGAGGGGGACTGGAGATTTAGGATTAGGGAGTAATCAGCTTCTTTAGGTTTAGAGAGCAGGAGGGGAGTTTTAGGGTTTGGCAGTGATCTGTAACATTAGATTTATTGAGAGCTTGGGGAGTGGTAAGGTTGCACAGCAACTGGGGACTTTAGCGTTATTGACAATGTTGGTATTTTAAACTTTGAGTTAGGGTTCTGGTTGGGTTATATAGTTTACTATGGTCGGACGGTAGGAAGGCTAATGCATTAAGTAGGATTGCACAAGTGGGAGTTAATTTTTTTGACATTTAAAGCAAGTGACAGTAAACAAACATGTTGTAAGCTACTAGCACATGTAGAATATCTGAATAATACTGATGAGCAGAATAAGAATTAAAACATGCACAAAAGCCAGAAACATTCATGTATATTATGATCCTGTACTACAGCTCAATATCATTCAGACAGAGTAATAAATTGGCAGTTATCAGAACATTGATGATTGGATGGAAGATAGGAAATTCACCCCAGGGATCACGTCAGTCACCCTGCTAGACAGGGGTCTGGGGAAGTAAATATTGTGGGAAGAAATAGCCAAGGAATTGTTATGGCTAGGCTTGTATAGGCCTAAGGGCCGATAGCCTAGTAACAACCTATGAACCTATGAATCTAAGAAGGTAGTTTCAACAATGTTTGTATGTTTAAACAATCGTCATAGCACCTAAGTTCCTGTTTTTGGTATCTTACTATTTATGTAACACAGTATTTAACATCTAGCAGTACTCCTATCACTTGTTGTCCCAATAATATGCAGTAGTACCTTACATTTCTTTAATTAACTGTGGTAGTGGTGCTGCGGTAGTGTTGTCGCCTCACAGCAAGACGTTGTCCCGTTCGATTCTCAGCTAGCGTGTCTTCTTTGTGGAGGCATACGTGAATGGGCATGCCTTCGTTGAAGGTTGTGCATCAGGGCTGGTAACTCGGCACGTAAAAATCCACTACCAAACATTAGCAGATCGGAGTTCCGCTGTGGCAACCCCTAACAAGGATAAGCCGAAAGACACAACAACAACAACAACAATTTACATTTCTATAATTACTGGTAGATAATTTTCTTTTAATTTTAAGTAGCCTTGCATTGCATTTGTTTTTGTAGCAGGATGCTGAAGATAATTAAAGTCTGGAAAGCTGTGGAAAATGTTCATCAGTAAACATAATCCTAAGCTGAATGTTTGCAAACCACACTGTAAATATTGGGGTATAAATATTTCAAAACATGACCATGAAATTTAACTATTCCTCAGAAGTCCATCAATTAGTAGTACATCATATACATGGATCAAAAGGATGGAAAAATTCTAAAATGCATTATAAAGCATTTAAAATCCTTATGGCATCTACACTAGACTTCACTGTCTAATTAATTTTCTTCCTTCAACAAAAAACAAAGCTCTCTAGCAAAATCAATCACCTTTTCCAGCAAATCTTCTGCTCTGCTTCATGTGATGAAATAGGGGGAGATATGATGGGACATGTTTTATTTTCAAAGAAGAACTAGAATGGATAAAATTGTGTTATGGTGTTCATGACTATGCATCATGGACTGCATTTAGCTGCAAATGGGATTTGTTGCCACTAGTATTTTTGCCAGCTGTACCAATTTGTATTGATGGCTTGCCACATAACCAAAGATTTATTTTACAAATACACTTTTATAATCATGACATTCAGAGTGTTATAGTAATAGGTGGGTGTTGCAAAGGTTCCGTGATCAAACCACATTTCTGTTAAGGGTGCTGTGGTAGAAAGAACATTGGGATCTACCACCCTAGAAATATATGGTTCTGACTCTGTTCTCAGGGAGAGGTGAGCAGACAAACCCAATCATCCCTCTCTTTCCCTGGTTGTCTGTTATAGCACCCTGGCCACTACTTCTCTGGTCATAATCGTGTTTGATTCCCTTTACACTACAGATCTGGCTTATCTGACTTTTTTATTTACAGTAAGCTTTATTTTATTTTATTATCCAACATAAAGGACAGCAATATAGTTGGGAATTATTACAAAAGCAAAAAAGTAAGTAAATAAACAAGGTTTGGCAGTAGCAAAGCACATTTATTTCCAAATTTGGATGCATTTGCTTTTGACAGTTTGATAATTTTGTGTATCAGTCTGTTGATAGTGTAGCACAGACTTGTCTTCATTTAAAATTTTGTATATACCACTGCTTTCACTTAATAGTAAGTAAAACAAATCAGAAGTCTAGTGATTTAAACTATACTAAGAACAGCATGATTATTTAGCAATCAGACATAATGTGCATTTTATTGTAATCAGGTTTTCTCCATGAGATGCCGTATGTATTATACAGATGGATAATTCGTTATGTCCAGACTACACAGTTAAATGGCTTGAGCATGATATAACACTTTAATAGGGCTTGGAAACTGATGAGATTCTTCTGCATTCTATGGCTGCTGCAGAAAATACTTTACATGTATTTGTGTTTCACTTTTTGTAGTTTGTATTTAAGTCATCAAAAGATTTTTTTGTCAGAACTATTCAAGATGGATTAAATATTCTTGTTTTAATAGTACCAAATATCTAATAAATTCAAAACCTAGCAGTATAGCCTAAAGATGTTTGAAAGTTCTTCTGCGTGCCCTTGATATTTTCAGCCATCCTTGATGTAAAACTTCTGCATGCATATTTGGGGACATTATGCAAGCCAGCTAAGCTATTTATTATTCTCTGCTCATTGTAGATAACAACACATTTGACTAATGGACATTGCCATCTGGCTGCACAAGATTAATTAAAATGTGAATAAATAACAATGCTTCATGATAAAGGGAAGGAAATATTACCAGCAACAGCAGCAGTTAGGGAAAAAGTTGAGCAAGTGGTTTTATGGAATCAAGCACTGGGAATGGTCATTCTCTCACCACTTTTTGAAGAATGCTATTTTAATTAACAGAATACTTTGTATGTATTTTCTATTTGTAAATGATTTTCATTTCCTTGAATGGGTAATGATGTTTGAGTATACTGTAAAAATGATTGAAAGCAGCTGTACACAGAGCCAATACTTCATCACCGTTTGATATTTGGTTGAAAGACAGATGACTGATTACCATTCTACTGTTTATCACAACGTGTCATTTTAACTGGGTCACAGCATGTCTTGACATTGAAATATATTACCATAGGGAAAAAGAAAATAAATAAGTAAAAACTGTTTCCATATTATGAAGTGTTATCATGATAAACTGTAAAGCTGAAAATGGTGGCCTTCTTGTTGTGTGACTCCTTTTAGTTTCAGTGTTGCAAGATTATTAGGCATTACTTGGTGAAACAGATAATTCTAGTATGTAACAGCCTTAAAAAATGACTGTGCAATTTACAAATGACCTTGTGAAATAATGAGATGGCATACAGTTGGGAAAGAACTCTACATACATGTATGCAGATTAGCATCTTGCTGTGTGTATGGCAGGATGAATTCCAGGACATAATTCATAGATGAAAAATAAAGGTTTGTGCTTAGACTCAGTAGATAACAAACTAAACAGAATTTCCAATACAGAGAGAAATGAGCAACAGCCATGCAAATGGATTGCAGTATAGAAATGAATGCATTGATAATAGCCACCAGTAACCAGGTAGTTGCAGTGATATGTCTTGTAGACGTACACAGATGTTGTTTTCACATCAGGCAGGACCAGCACAAGAGAGTCCAGTTAAACAGATGCATCCTTAATATGTTGTGCAACCCATGCAGAAAGAGAGAGAGAGAGAGACAGAGAGAGAAAGAAAAATGGTAGGCTATACTCCTAGAAATATGGGATTTCATGGATGTTGCTATCTTAGCAGCTTGTACAATCTAGCAGCTCTCTAAAGATATGGAAAGAATAATGCAGGCATCAGCAGGCCAGTTCTTCTAGCTGTGTCTAATACCCACTACTGGATCTACATATAGATTCAACACACATACATAACAATCGCAGTCATGTAAACCTTTTGTATGGCACCTTGACTACCATGCATCAGAAGAGCTATTTATGTATGGATGCCATGCACTTAACCTTTGTCCACCACCACAGATAATGCCATATTTATGGCATCAGGCATTGGCACCTCATCCACTTAATTCATGAATGTATGTGATCACAAATGATGAATTATTATTATTGTCTGTACCAAGCATACTGGCATACCCACAATTCCCCTTTCAGGTACTTTAGCATTATGTATCACATGTTTGAATCAAGCACCATCACACGCGTTTACATTATTGATAACAATAAATATCCCCTTGAGCTATGGCTACCTCAGCCACTGGCAAAAGGTCAAACACATCATCAGTTACCCTGCAGCACCCCTCATGCACCAGCTTGTAATATTACAGAATGTCTCTGTACACTTAAAGAAACAAAACTGAAAAGGCTCCTTAATACACATCTAAACTCTGAGAAACATTTCAAAAACATTGTTGACAGGAGAATTCAAAGAATGGTGCACACTGATCAACAGCTTAATTTTAGATCTCCCAGAGTGAAAACATAAACTGAGAAAAGGGAGTCAGTGAAGTTGTCGTTTGGGGTAGAGTTTGGTTATAGGCTAGTTAGTACACTGCCTGGATGCAAGCCAAAAAGAAAGTGAGAAAAGGTGAAAAGAAAACACTGGCTGGGAAAATACTGCAGCTGTTCAGCAAAAAACAATTCAGGCTTCATCTTTTGTACAACAGATGGCTTTCAATAATTTAGAGGAAAAAGTAAATCAAATGTACTCAACGGTGATTAAAATAAATGAAACATTGAAGGTATATATCAACTCAAATAATAAAAGTCTGGAAGAACAGAAGAAGCTTTAACTAACAATTCAAATTAACAGATAAAAGTGCAAAAATCAGAGGTTGAAATGAAGAAAAGGCTGGCTGAGTATGAGGCTTCTCAAGAAGAGATGTTTCAAAAAATTGTACAGTTAGAAGGCAGTCTCCGGGATTCGTGAAGCTTGCGCCAGGTGCAGGCGCAGCATAGGCATTCTAATGCCAAATATGGCTGTCGAGCGATTCAGGTATGATCTGATTCCATGTGCACTACTAGCATATGCCAGAGCTGCGCAGCTCTTGGCGCATGTATGCTAAGCACCCCATGTGCAGTAGTGCAGCACGCAAATGAAGGTACATAGCGATTCATGAAGTGGTGCAGGCATAGCGTAAGAATACAGAAATGTAAACCAAAAAAACGGTTTACATTTTTTCAAACAGAACATCGGAGCCATGAAAGCAGACCAAACTTATGTATTACAAAGTTAACATATGCCAATGGCTAAATATACAGCCAATGGCATAAAAAACACGCACAACACATAAAAAATAACATTTAATGTCATGGCCACACTAACGCAAAGTACAACCGCAGGGCATGTGTGCACAATTGGGAACACAAGGAAAATATATATAGATGTCATAAAACTACAATGTAACACAAATCATGATTTCGCCATAATAGTCAATGGTATGCATGCTACACCACAACCAAGGCGCAAGTGCTCGGCACGGTAACTATGAATTAGTAGTCAATGCCATGCAAATGAGGCAAGTAATACTGAATCACAAACGCCTTGCCGGCATAAGGATGTACCACACGGTGTAGCAGTATAACACCGAGGAGTGGCCTGGAGGTATACATGACATCAGGAGAGGGGTGTGCCACCATTGCTGTAAGCACATTGGAGCATTGCTAATCCGTGTTGGCCATTGCTAAGCAAAGCCGCAAGATAGGGGTGTGGATGTATCCATAGCTTTGCTTAGCTGACAGCACACAAGGTGACCAAAAGCACATGTGTACGCGGATGACAGCGCACTCAAAACCCGGTAAATCGCTGCGCGTGGCGTGCACCACAGCTGAAACAGGAACATTACGGGAAGACAATAAGGAAATGCCGCAGCAGGGTAATTGGAGTACAACTGAATAATTAACACCTATTAACTCACAGTGGGCCATTGACAGTAGCTAATAAGGCTGCTAGCAGCAACCTGCAGAACAGGAAAGGGGAGGTGCCGGATTGCAATGAAAAGAGAACTGTCACAGCACAGCAAAGCAAACATGCAGTAGATTGGCTATCGAACACATTTTACAACACAATCCAGGGTTGGGAAAGTACAAAACAAGAAAGCAAGCTGCTGGATGCATGCCTGGCAATGGGAGGGGAATCGGTTTGAAAAATGAAGGCAAGGTCAAGAGGTGATCCACGGCAGCCAAGTGTAATTCAACAACAAAGACACCACAATAGCAGTACCTGCGGTAAAACACATAAGTAAGATACCCTGCAGCTTGGATTGTACATACACACCCTATGACATTATCAGTTTCCAAAGCACAATTGTATAAAGTGTGAAGGCACCTTATGCACACTCGTGTATTCCCAAACACTGCACCATCGGTGTAAACAGATGGGGAACGTTTACAATGCACATGTTGGGAGCTGTCATAGGTTTGATTCATCAGCATGTGTTGAAGACTGAAGGTGGTGTGGAGGATGATGCTGACAACCACCTCAGGCACCGGAGGAGGAGAAGAGTGTTCAGACCAAGGGTAACCTACCAGGGGCTAGATGATCTGGAGATAGTAGAGCATTACAGGGTGGACAGGGACATCATACAGCAAATCGTTGAGCTGTGCCAGCCACACTTCAGAGCCAGAACAACAGAGGGGAACCCATCCCAGTGGACACGAAGGTATGTGTAAGCTTGAGAATACTAGTCACGGGTACCTTTCAAAGGCCGACTGGAAATTTCATGGGAATCTCACAGGCATCAGCATCCAGGGTACTCCACCAGTTCCTGGATGACATGTTACCACATGCCAATGAGCACATATACTTCCTCCGAACTCAGGAGGAGTTGGCCAACAATTTGCGCCTCTTCCACCATGTGGCAGACTACCCAGAGGTACTGGGTGCAATAGACTGCATGCACATACACATCAAGTCAGCACCCAGTGAGCATTGTAGGTGCTACATAAACTGCAAGGGATACCACTCCATCAACTGCCAGGTCATGTGCAATGCACAGGGCATTATCATAGATGTGTGTGCTGGCAGCCCTGGAAGCTACCACAACTCCCACATCTGGCATGCCTCACACCTGTACCAGGTATTTGTCAGGGGGGACATCCCATATGGCCACCTTGTGGGGGATGCTGGCTATGCACTGGAGCCGTGAATGATGACTCCCATCAGAAATGCACACAAACCCACGCAAGAACGCCATAATGAGGCACATGCACAAACTAGAATCATCATAGAGCGTGTGTTTGGGATGCTGAAATCATGGTTCCGTTTCTTGGACATATCTGGTGGAGCTTTGCTGTACTCTCCAGGCACGTGTGCCCACATCTTCATAGTATGTGCCATGCTACATAATATGATCCTGCGGAAACAGCAGACATATTTTGGCTAGGCTTATGAATGGCCTCTGATAGTTAGGCATGTACCTACCGATGTACCTAGGAACCTATACATACAGTATCAACACATGCTGTTAGCTTAATTTACTGTTCAGGTATTGACTTACCTTGTGCCAGTAGCAGTTGTGTGTGCAATAGTTGAGAGCTGCCTATGTATGATGCACACAGTAGACAACTTATACATGATAATTTACAGGTGGTCGTGTGTGTGTGTGCCATCCCTTTTACTGTGTGTGCAGGTGGAGAAGTGTGTCAGTCCATAGGGGCCTACACTGTCAGTGTATGAGCTATACATTCCCTCTTTGCCAAGGCATGGGCATACTGGGCACACCTCCATCTGCCTACTGAGGCTGGCACAGGGTGTTCATGGTCTGAATCTCTCTGAGCCTGTGGTGCCCTTGGCAATAGCAGTAAGCTGTGAGGGCCTTCACCATTATGTCCCTGCTGTCGCCACCCCATTGATTAACTAACTGTCCCTCTGTGGAGTAGAGCCAATTGCAGGATCCCTGCGGTGTAACCACTGTTCCCCACCCACTCTGCAATAATTCCCTGGTGTGTTAATGAGGAGCTTCATATAATGTAATCAGGGATGTAGTTCCAAAGCATGGGGAGTACCCATGACAGGTATCTGTCACCCCAGCATTCTCCAGTTATGGTCGTGGCAAGGTGTAGCATATTACAGTGTATGGCTCACTGTGACATGGATTCCCATAGCTGGAGCATATCCATTAAGCATCACTTGAACATACCATTAATAGGTATCATCCATATGTACACCAACTGAGTTACACATTTGTTTGCAGTATGGAGGAACAGCTGTAGTACACTCTACATATTAAACACCATAACACTTGTACATATCCCAGATGCCTCAGTGATAAAGCCACTGACTGTCTCATGCATGGTGCTGGTTTCACGACCTGCAAGGGCTGTTATGTAATTCTGATGTCCCGAATAATGGATGTTGGATGCAGGTCATTAGAACACGTTTAAGCACATGTTAGTGGGTTTTTGCTCCGGTAAGTGCCAGTAAGCGGCATTTAAACATGACTACACGGATATGTGCAACACAGGTCTAACCTTTGATGAATATTGTGCAGATCATGGGCAAAGCTGCCCCAGAACTGCTGAAATGTGTGTTATTTACCCTTGTACTAATAGTGCCTGCTCTGAGATGTAAAACGACCACTGCCAGGAGTAGAATACACAACCATGTACACAATCTTCTCAATAACCTACCACTTAGCTACCTGAGCTGTACCAATGGCAGGTGTGTATTGTGACAGGTTAAAACACAAAAGGGCGGAGTTTGGGAAATATTATACACTGCCATGTACCCAATGAAAGGTGTATTCTCTCTCTCTCTCTCTCGATATATATATATATATATATATATATATAAATATATATATATATATATATATATATATATATCTCTCTCTCTCTATATATATATATATATATATATATATATATATATATATATATATATATATAATATAGAGAGAAGGTGATATATATATATATATATATATATATATATATATATATATATATATATATATATATATATATATATATATATATATATATATATATATATATATATATATATATATATATATATATATATATATATATATATATATATATATATATATATATACAAATATATAAATAGGTTAAGAACATCTACACAACCATGGATGTACATATAAATAGGATACTACCAAATACTGAATGCTTTACATACCGGCGTGCGTAATCACGAGGCTTAAAGACCGAAAGACCACAGTACCAGAACACCAGAACCACAAGTACTATTATCATGATGTTAAGGGACATTTAGTTAGTGCTTCTGGTGCTGCAGTTCAGGTAGGTACTGTGTGTAAGTGTGTTTCTGATCGCTGTAGTGTGTGTAAGTGTGTGTTCTTAGTGTAGTGTGTGTTTACAGGGGACCGTAATGTGTGTGTGTGTGTTTGCTTCATGTGTCTGTTTGTGCTATCTCGGAGGTAGATTATTAAAGTAGGTGTGGTGTGGGGGCACAGCCACCCACATTGGAGGTGTATGGGGGCATGGCCACCTAGCCATACGTAGTGTAGGATGGTTTGTTTGGATGTGATGGGTAGCAGTATGTCTGTGTGTGCGTGTGTGTGTTCTGTGTTTGTGTTAGTTCCTGGAGTTTGACTGTCACAAGTTTGAGTGTTTGGTATTGTGGGGTTTGGGAGTCTGGGATTGGTAATGGGGTCGTTGGAAGTGTGTGCATTCCTGAATCCGTGGGTATGCCATATACAGTGGTTGAAGTCTTCAAATATGTGCATAACATGGACCATAGCAATCACACATTCCACCACGACCGAACGTTATGAACAAAGGATATGGAGAGTATATATGTCTATTCACTATTACAAATACGTGCTATGGACATGAGCCAAAGATAGGGTTACCACCTGCCCCACCTTGCGAGGGGCAGTCCCTCTATGTGCGGTAGTGTCCTGACCAAAATGAGTACAAATACTAATGTCCTACAATCTGGAGACATTTGGCATGTTCCATATTTAATGTAATTGTTGCATAAAATAGTCATCTGTATCTAAAATGCCTACATGTAACAAGAAACTGGATAAGCAAGTAAACCGCTACAAGACTATAAGCTTTTATATAGGCATATATGTAAAGTTCTATACTTTCTACTGACCGTGAGTATGTGTCGGCCTCTAAAATCCGATGTGTGTCCTGCAAAAGTCCCACTATGGTCATTTAAAAAGGTGGCAACCCAAGCCAAAGAGGTTCAGTCACCAACACAACTCCAATGAGTGCAAATATCTGTGACAGCTTTCATGTAGTAACATTTCATTACATACTGATGTATTTCTGAAGTGATTAAAGGACCAACATCACCTGCATGCTATACAGGAACCAATTAACAATGGCTTAATGAATAAGCCTGCAATTACCATAGTATTAGTCTACTAAAGGATAGGTCTTCAAATAGGGAAGGAGCCCTCACACACATATCAAATATGTATAAATGCAGTTCCTACACACCTTCATCTGCTATGTACACCCACCTACATCTCCCCCACACCCGAAACAATTGCAATACAGACTGTAATAACATCACAAACATCCACTCGCTCTATGACATTTGCAGAAGCCTTAACATACCTTGTCAGAGACACACTATAATGGCCCTATGTGAAATCATTGCTGTTGTACAATGGAACAGACGCCAATGTTACAGGGTTTGGTTGCAATATTCTCGTATCAGACTCACATGTAGAACTACATCCTCTAGTCGTTACGCACAATCCACGGGGGCCATGAAATTAATATATCTCTGTGTGTCTCCATATAGCTGTTGGAATTCATCACAAACAACACATCCAGGCCATCTTCCTCAAAGGTAGGGCAAAGAGACAATGCCCAAGTGCAGTATTCAATTATACCCCACTGTTGCCATGTCATTGGCTAATGGAGTAGCTGCACAGCTGATGTGCATGTAATCATCTACTCCAGAACACCAATTGGTGGCAGGATACCACATGTTACTGATATTGAAGTATAAAAGGATGGCTTGTCATACATTCAAACCATATGTACATACCAGAAAAATGTTACAACAGAAAACGAATAGGACTTATATTATCATTAACCCGGGATACTAATAAGGTATGTAGAACACTCAGTATGTCAGTGTATATAGTACCTGTTCTGTAATAATTAAAGTGTACGCAATGCATATAGTGGGAAAAGGTATTATGTAGTGATGTATTGTTGAGCATAGTAATGCTCGTAGAAATTGTGTGTACTGCTGTGGGCCATAAGGTAAACACCTCATACAACATAAGGGATGCTATATAAGGACTTTAAACACAACAATTCCACTCCAGCTGCTGTCAGAGGCAGGGTTGGTCCAACAAGTATGTGCCATAACAGAGGATAGTATATGTTGATATACTGTAACAGTAGGTATATGTATGGGCATATAACAGAGAATAACATGTCTAAGGTGGTCCTGCTGTGCAATTATGATTTGCATCGTGGGATATTGTGGCAAAAATGTGAAATGTACAGTATTGTAGGTAGATATGTCTAACATTTTGCATAGCATTACTGTTATGTTATGCAAACATCAGGTATGTCTATTGGCATTTACAATACACAATAACAGGATACATATGACTTGTAGTCACCAGACAGTGTATCAGCATGATAGCTAATTGAAATGGAAGAGCTTGTCAATTATCCATGCACAAAGGACATGTAATAGCTTCATAGGTTCATAGTTAGGTACTATGCTGTCTGACCAAGGCCATTTGTAAGCCTAACTACAGTGTTTTCACTTGCGACACCTCCCTAGGTTAGTGTCCTGTGCCTGTGAACAGCAGAGCCATTTGTTTCCTGTGCCTCTGTACAGCAGAGCCGCTGTAGTGATCCCTGGTGTACATGTCTGTCTCCTATCCACCCATCGAGGTATCTCTTGAAGAGTGCTAGTGAGGGTCCCTGCCTGATGTACAAAGGAATCATGTTCCAAAGCATGGTGAGTGTCCGGGTCAGGAATGTATCCCTCCAGCACATCCTAGTCATTGTTGCATTTAGATACATATCCCAGAGCATGTGGCTCTCAGGGGCTTTTGCTTATGTGGAGCATATCCATCAATACTGTTTTGGACATGGGCCTTATATGTTCAGCAGAGATCACCTCTGAGTATGCAGTATGCAAACGAGTACAGTTGGGGTTTCTGTAGGTAGTTGGGCTGCATACGTCATCCTTCAGAGGTCAGTATTCCTCTTGGTGTGGTAATATTGTGGTATTTACAGCTGTTGCTGTTGTCTCATAAGCTACATCCCAAATGGGGTGTTGTACCCTTTAATGTGTTTCATAAGTCATGAGTAGAGAGGCACAATGGCTGCCTTTGTTCTGGCTACAAACCCATTAGAGATTAGGGGGGGCCACGTAGAAGGATATTCATACCACCTTGACAATATGGTTATCAAAGGAGTGAATGCTATCTACTTGGGTTCTAAGATCCCTTATTATGTCTTATGTATGTAGGGGACTGCCACCTATGTGATAGTCTGCAGGTGACTGGTGTAATCCAAAGGGATGTCTATGCACCTTGTAGCATGCAGCTTGAGGCCATGTTATTGACACCAGGTATCCGTCCCAGTGATACCCTTATGGAGGGTGTCTGTATCAGCTGGGGAATCAATCATGGCCCCTAGTTTGCAGTCATCTGCAAACCTTTTCAGGGTAAGTCCTCCTGTGCTAGCCTGTACCTCAAAGAAGCATATACCAAACATGAGGGGCCCTATGACTGAAGCCTGGAGAACGCTATCCTCACTGTGTGGGTTCTGTCCGTGAGCCACTTTGCATAACATCTTGTGACGTAGGGGTTAATGTGCAGGTGGATGTGTATGTTGACAATACCAGAATGGGGAACGGTGTTGAAAGCCTTTGGGAGGTCAATGTAGGCTGTGTGGACCTCTTTACCCTCATCTACTGCCTTGGTAACTGTCTCAAAGGACACCACCAGGTTTAGGAGGCATGGTCTGGTCCTAACAAATCCAAACTGGGTGGGATCAAAGGTTTGGAGGCCATCAATGTCTCTCTGAATGGGATCCATAATGATGTTCTCCATAGCCTTGCAGAACAGTCTAGTCAGGCGTATAGGGCAATAGTACCCCTGGTCCATTGTGCTGCCACCTTTGTGGAGTGCAATAACTTTTGCTGTGTGCCATTCAGGGGCCACAATGTCTGATGCAAAGCTATAAGTGAATATGTTGCCCATGTGGGGAGCCATTTCATTCTGAAGTTCATGGAAATCGCAGCCTGGGAAGTTGTATGGTCACATGGATGCTATGTTCCTGGCTTTAGAGAGTGCAGCTTTGAACTGTGTAGCTGTGATCGCAGGGACTCTGCATCATTCCTGTATAGATATGGGCCCTTTAGGATGTGAGAGTGGTGTAAAGTTAGCACTGAACCTATCTGCCAGGATGTTGCCAATATCAGTCTGTTATGTAATGTTCGTGCCTTACTGCTGTATGTCAGAGCAGATGTGGGTATCGCCATCGAGAGTAGTGACATACCTCTAGAACGCTTTGTGGTAGTCCTTGGAATTAGTCGCAGTAATGTTTACGTAGCTAGCGTTGGAGAATGTGATAAGGGATCTCAGATTCTTACTGAGGCTGACCAGGGAGCTCCTCCACTCATGAGATTGTACTCTCCTTTGCAACAGTCTACTCCTTCTGTTGTACATTATGTCCATGGCAGTGGGCCACCAGAGTGGCCTCCATTTTCTGGTAGGTGCCATCATGGTTCTGTTTGGGATAGCATGATCCATGCAGTCGTGTAAGTGGTAATTAAGTGCAGTTGTGTATGATTCAGCGGTTGTAACTGTATTGTCCATCTGCACGGGTGTCATGATGATTACTACTGCTGTTATAAGAAGCCTGAATTTGGCTTTGTAGAAATATTGTACTGTGTTTTCCGTAAAGGGTGTGGTGCCGGGACGTGGATAACAAGGGTGATTAGTGTACATTCTGATCTGACCAACGAGGAGATAACCCCAGGTGTGGAACACCAGTCACACATGTTAGTAATGACCAGGCCTAGGATATTGTTGGCCCTGGTGGTGGTGTGGATAGGTTGATCCAGGCGATTGGAGGTTATGAATCCCAGAAAGCGTTGGCCTAATGTGTCTGTACATGAGTAGGTATCTCAGTTAATTGTGGGGTAGTGTCAGTCGCACATCAGTAGTGTGTCTGTTTGAACCCTAAATTCCAGTACACCAAGAAGTGAGGACCGTTAACTGTGGGGTATGGTGGGGGATCTGTAGCAAGCTACAATTTGTATAGCAGTTATGGCCAGAGCTAGCTGCACTCGAATAACCTCTGATGCATTGTGCTAAGCAACCAGCCTGGAGGTGTGGATATCCTTAGGAAATATGGACACACCTCCGCCGTGGGTGTTCCGGTCCTGGTTACATGACTGAAAGGTGTGGTATGAGTAATAGCCTGGTAGTGCAGGAAGGCTCTCTGGAGCCTAGAAGCAGGTCCCAGTCACTGCACAGATATCAAAGTGGTCCATTACAAGGAGTGCCTCGGGTGAGTGCATTTGAGATGAAAATGTCAAGCACTGAGTAGCATTACCCTCAGGTTTTGCTTGCCTGTTCCTGTTATGGTGGTGAATATGTTATTTGAACCATGCCTAAAACAGGCACTATAGGAGCAGTAAGAGCCTTAGCCATTATCCAGAATCCCATGGTCGACAGGTGCAGGCCATCTGTGCCAAAGCATTGTGTTCTGTCAACCATGTTATTCAAAGCAGACAGATACTGGATACCCTTGGAATGACACCAGAAGCATAGCCAATTGTTGAAGTAAATCATTTTGTCCTTGTACTGCATTATCAGTCTGGACAATGGCAGAATGCTATTCAGGGCTAGGGCAATACCTGCCTGGGCTACAAGATCAGAGAGCTATTCCATGTCTATTTACATGTAGTCCAGGAAAGTACATCTCAGAGCATTCACACTAACATGGAGAATGACACAGTCATATTGTACCTGTTGAGGAGTGACCTGAGTGCATAGGTTATGTTGTGGATCCTGTTACCCAACAGGCAGCTGACATTAACTATCACCTTGTGTAGCCTGCTGAGTGGGACATCAGTGTGACCACCTATAGAGTCACATATGACTAGGGTGTCGGGTATGTTATAGGTTCATAGGTTCATAGGTTCATACTAGGCTATCTGCCCGAGGGCATTTATAAGCCTAGCCCATAGTTTTGTGGCTTACGCCACCCCTTTAGTTTGGAGAAACTATGCCCATTATTTTGCTGTGCCTCTGTCGAGCAGTGACACTGAGGTAACCCCTGGGGTGTATCTGCGATCTCCTATCCATTGGTCAAGATTCCTCTTGAACAAGGCCAGCGAGGTGCTCTGCCTCACATAAACCGGGATTTTGTTCCACAGCATAGGGAGTCTTTGGGTGATGAATCTATCCCTCCAGCACGTCCTATTAATAACCGTGTTGAGGTTTAAGTCTCCCGCCCTTGTGGCTCTGAGGGATCTAGATTTTTTGAGATGAAGCATGTTCATCAAATCTGGGTTTGACATGGCCTTGTATGTCAGGCATAGGTCACCTCTGAGCAAGCGGTAAGCAACTGAATATAACTGGAGTTCTTTCAGTCGGGCAGCATAAGACAGATTTTTGAGACCCTTTATCCTTTTGGTGAGGAACTTTGTGGCCTCTCCAGCTGCTGCAAGTGTCGGGTCAGATACATTCTGAGTGGGGCATTGTACTCGATCATTGGTCTGATGAGTGATGAGTATAGGGAGACTATGACTTCCCTTGATCTAGATGTGAATCCCTTCATGATAAGGTGGGCAATGTAGAAAGTCTTCCTAACTACTTTAGCAATATGAGTGTCGAATGAAAGGCTACTGTCAACCTGGGTTCCCAGGTCCCTAATAACTTCTTCTGTGTTCAGGGATTGCCACCTATATGGTAGCTAGGGGTAACCTTATTTTTCCCGAAGGGTATGACTATGCATTTCTTGGCATTTAACTTTAGGCCATGGCTCTGGCACCAGTTATCCGTTTCTGTGAGACCCTTCTGAAGGATATCTGTGTCAGATGTGTTTTCAACTACGGCGCCCAGTTTGCAGTCATCTGCAAACTTTGTCAGCCATAACCCTCCTGTGTTTGCTTGTACTTCAGAAAAGTAGATGCCAAACAAGAGTGGGCCCAGGACTGAGCCCTGTGGGACACCACTTGTGACAGGCTTTGAGTCTGGCATGGCGCCAGCAACTCTGACCCTGTGGGTTCTGTCACTCAGCCAGTTTGCAACCCATCTTGTAATGTATGGGTTTACATTTAAGTTGATGAGTTTTTGAATGATACCCGAGTGAGGTATTGTATCAAAAGCCTTTGCCAGGTCTAGATAGGCTGTATGGACTGCCTTTCCCTTGTCAATGGCCTTGGTGACTGTTTCAAAAAAGTCAACCAGGTTTAGAAGGCATGATCTGCCTTTGACAAAGCCAAACTGGGTTGGATCCAAAGTCTGCAAGTTCCCTATGTCTTTATTTATGAGATCCATTACGATCCTCTCCATGGCTTTGCAGATAAGGCTTGTCAAGCTAATGGGATGGTAATTTCCAGGGTCGGTGGAGGCACCGCCTTTGTGGAGTGGGACCACAGTCGCTGTGTGCCACTCCTGAGTATATCCGGAGGTGAGACTAAGATTAAACAGCTGTCCTAACTGTGGGTTTAATTCCTCGTTGAGTTCATGGAGCACACAGCCGGGACACCATCAGGTCCCATGGATGCTGTGTTCTTTGCCTTGGAGAGAGCAGTTCTCACCTGGGCGTTAGAGATGTTTGGGGGGCTACAATCATTTGGTATAGATATCTCTCCTTTAGGGGGGAGGGGGGGAGAAGTTTGCACTGAACCTTTCAGCCAGTATGTTGGCAATGTCTGTAGGATCAGTAATCTTCACATCATTTTGAACTAATTCTGAGCATATCTGGGAGTTTCCTCCTAGGTTTCTGACATAGCTAAAGAATGCCTTATGGTTGTCTTTAGAGTCCTTAGCTATTTTTTTCTCAAAATTAGCTTTGGATGATTTTATGAGAGCTCTTAGCTTTTTACTTATAGTGATCAGCGGTGTCTTACCTTTTAAGGATTTTGCTCTATCTTGTAGTAGCTTTCTCCTTTTGTTGTAGAGTTTGTTTATGGCTGGGGTCCACCAGACTGGATGCTTGCCTTTGGTACAAAGAGTCTTTGTTTTGCTTGGGATTGCCTGATCCATGCAGCCCTGCAGGTGCTGGTAGAAGGCATTTGTAAGTGATTCAGCGGTTTGAGTAATGTTAACCCGGCTCAGGGGCCTTAAAGGAGACCACACTAGTCTTTAGAAGTGTGAAGTGACTTTGAGAAGTTCTTTACTGTGGTCTTTTTCATTTCGGGTGGGGGCGGGATGAGGACCTCCAGCAAGATTAGTTTGTGATCAGATCTCACCAGTGAGGGGTATACTTCCGGCGTTGAACATTGTGCTCCCATGTTCGTGATGATGAGATCAAGTATGTTTTCTCCTCTTGTGGGGATGGTGACTAGTTGTTCCATGGCATTTGAGTTTATGAATTCCAGGAACTTTTGGGCTAGAGTGCTTGAGCTTGAGTAGTGTTCCCAGTCTATATTATGGTAGTTGAAGTCACCTAGTATGATGGTGTTTGGAGATACATTTATCCTCTCCAGTGTTTTCAGGAAGGCCATATGAGGTTCCTGAGTTTGCGAGGGTGGCCTGTAACATGCTACAAATTGCAGAGCAGTCTTGCCTATGGTTAATTGCACCTGGATGGTTTCCGATGCATCGTGCGATGCCACCAATCTTGAGGTGTGGGTGTCCTTGATGAATATGGATACCCCTCCTCCTTTCTTGGTATTGTCCGGGTTTTGGGGCCGGAACGCATGATATGAGGTAAAACCTGATAGTGCTGGGGTGCTCTCAGGAGCCTTGAACCAGGTTTCTGTCACAGCACAGACATCGATGTTCTCCATACTGAGAAGGGCCTCAAGTGCGTGCATCTTGAGGTTGAGACTTCTGGCATTGAGCAGCATTACCCTTAGTTTTTTTCTTTGTTTTGTTTTAGGGTGGTAGGTTTAGAATTTGAGCCTTGCCTAAAAAGGCACTATGGGGTGGCAAGAGCCTTTGCCAAAATTGAATCCCAGGGTGACAAGTGCAAGCCGTCCCTTGCGAGCAGCGTGGCTTGTCCAGCATGTCATCCCAGGCAGACAGACATTGGATCCCCTTTGAATGACACCAGAGTTTAAGCCAATTGTTAAAGCTGATCATCTTATCTCTGTATTGTGGCATCATTCTTGGTGAAGGTAGGATACTGCTCAAGGTCAGGGTCATACCTGCTTGGGCTACATAATCAGAGAGCTCCTCTATGTCTCTTTTCATGTAGTCCAAGGAGTGCGTCTCAGGTCGTTAACACCAGCGTGGACAATGATTGAGTCGTACTTGTACCTGCTGTTGAGAGACCTGAGTGCATGCGTTATGTGGCAGATTCTAGCACCCGACAGGCAGCTTACTGTGACCTTCTCCTTACTCAGTCTGGTGGGCGGACGTCAGTGTGTCTGACTATGGAGTCACCAATGACTAGTGTGTCTGGCATTGTGTTTGGCCTTAAGGGCTGTGACTGCTTGACACTCTGACTGTGTGGTCTATGTGTTGCAGGTGTTGTGTTCTGAGGTGGTAGTTGTTTGGGTGTCTGCTTTGGTGGCCTCTGCTGTTTTGGTAGATTTTTGATCATAGCCTCCAGTATGTCTTTGTGTGTTTATGTGTATGATTTGAGGTTGTGATGGTATTATGTGAGACTGGGTCTATAGTGTGTGTGGTTACCTTCTCCTCCTGTCTGGTCATGCCAGTCCTATGTTGAGAGAGCTCAGCCTCCAGTTTGGCCGTATAGTTGCATCTCTCGCATGTATTTGTGTTTTGTGGGAGGAGGAGAGGGTTGTCTGTGTACATGAGGCAATTGTAACATTGCCTCAATATTCCCAGGTTCACCAGCTGAGCAGGAGAGGACATTAGCAACTGATCCCTCGACATGCTAGAAGGAATAGACAGAAAAACTTAAGAAAAGGTTCTGGGGGATGTGCGTGACCGAGAAATGGGGTTTGCTTTTTTGGGGTACTTTCTATAACAAGAGTGCTGTATCGAGGTGATAAGTACTGTAGGAGCAAGTGCTTCGCTATACAGATAGAGAATAGTCTACTTGGGAGTCAAGTAGAGATAATTTATAGTTGTAGGATACACTAAATAGAACAGTAGTATACTTTGAGGAAGGTAGTTTTAAGGGAAAATTTGAAGAGTGGACTTTAGGTAGCCCTAATAGTTTAAATCTGATTAACCGGCGCTGCCCTAGTGTGCAATGGTAGCAGCTCCGCGCTAAATCGCGCTAAAGTGTGCTAACGTGTGCTTTATAGCAGGGGGCTGGAAAAAACAGGAAATGACCCAAAATGGCCGACGAATTACTAGTTGCTGCTTCTAACCACTCCTCTGAGGACAAACAAGCAGCTCAGTACTCCCCACTCCCACTGGTGAGTAAAGAAACTACCTCTGGCCACACAAGAAAATGGAGGAACACAGAAACCAAATACAAAGCCCAGGGATCAGCAAAATCTGATCACTGGAACAACTAGCTAGGAAAGTAGAAATATTTTTTTTTTTTGTTTTTTTTTGCAAACAGACAGAAAAAATGCAGTAAATGCTTTGTTTTCGACTAAATTGCTATCAAAGGCTGGTACACTTGAGTGTATTAGCCTGTTTGTTACTTTTAAGCAATACTTTAGCCCACAAGTGCAATCAACAATATAAGCTCACAAAAACAGGAAAATAAGGTAATAAAACAGTAATATAGGCACAAACAGTAGTCGAAAAGCTCAAAAGATCGAAAAATGCAAACTAAAAAGTTTAAAAAATACTTATGATCAAGAAAGTTGCTTTTTCTGCTCTCTGCTGGCTTAGGAACTCTGCAGGGGACCACGAGGAGCTATGCCTAGTTCTCTAATGCCAGAAAAGCCTGCCAAAGCGTGCTTTATAGCAGGGGGCTGGAAAAAACAGGAAATGTTTGGCTGTGGTTGATGGGCACACTGAGTCTGTAGGCTATAAGTAATTGGTGTTGTGTTGGGGGATGGGGACTGCCTGTGTTTCTGCTTTGGAGTTATCTGTTGCCTAGACAGAGTAGTATTGAGAGGCTCTGCAAATGTTGTAGTCTTACTATGTGTGGCCTGTGGTGGTGGAGATCTAGTGAGACTATGTGATGAGCGTGGTGTGGTGCAAACATTTAACATCCCCACATGATTGTCAGGTTCAGGCTGGGTTGAAGAGAGCTTTACCTCCAGCATGGCTAGATATGTGCATCTCCCACAGGTTGTAGTGTTGTATGTTAGGAGGGGAGTATTGACTGTGTACACGAGACAATTTCTATATTGCCTCATGATGCCCATATTCATCATATAGACAGGCGATAACACTGGGAATTGATACTTGGGCATGCCTGAATATTTAATTATTTCCCACTAGATATGTGAGGAAAGTGTGTACAAGAGCTGTTTTACTCGAAGCAAGCGGGAAATGTAAGTACAAACAGTGTTTACCTGTCGGTAATGAGGAGAATTGAGTGCTATAGTAATTAGTAGCTCATGCAGTGCTTACATGTTCTGAACAAGTGCTGAGCATGAATAAGCAATACAGATAGGGTGCTGGATAACATAAACACTCTACCCCCCAACAGGTACACAGTCACATATCCATGTACACTACAGAGCCCCTGTAACCATAACTATGATGGTACAATGTGCACTCTTGCTGCAAGGGACCTGTCCACATTCCTGGTTGTATCATACACATATGGCAAAACAGTTTCCTCTACACATAAACATCATGTAAAACATAGCTTCATGTCGGTCTGTGAAAACACTGAATGGTGCACACCAACAGTTATCGCAACCCACAAAGTGGAGACACCACTCATAATGGGAGGCACTGCACTACTACCCTGCTGAGTCTGGTCTGAAAGTCCATGAACCTTAATCAACATATATGTTGTTAGCAGTACAGATGTAGATGACAGTACAGATGATTTCACACTGCATATCATACCTGTGACAGGTCATAGGACATCATCACCCATACTGTGTTCCACCTACACTCAGTATACTAGATGTACATTTGTATGTCACAGGAGTGTTCTGCCAGTGGTTTGTTGACAGAACCAACACTACAAAAGGTGTCTGAGTAATATGTGCATATCACACCAGTGACAGCTACAGTAACACAGGGTTAATTTGTTGTACTCCCCCTCATTGTAGCCCATACCACACAGACAAATGGGAGGCATCTGCCTATGTAAGTATGTGAATGGCTATGACCTAGGAGCAATAGCTGACTCAGTGTTGTGGACAACATACAGAAGGGGCTTTGTGGGTGAGGTGTGTGACATATGTGCACAATCAGTCAGCTGCATATTGCATTGTCACTGCTAGGTTAATAACCCTATACCCATGAACTACCACCAGTGTCAACATAATGGACACTGTGTGTAAGGGATGCTGCTGTGCAGTTTACCTCCCTGAGCTACTGACATCAACAAGCCTATTAGGTAGTCATAAGAGGCAACCCTAGTCATGACAGGGTGCCATCCATGAACATGGAGATCACTGTACAGCCATACTCATCACTCAAGTGACCAATATAGGATCACATATCACCTTTAAGGGCTATTGGCAACGTTTGGATAGCCAACACCAGCCTTCACAATCCTCATCTCCACTATGTAGCATGATGCCTACCCTGCATAAAGACATGTCCAACACTGTGATGTTGGACATGCTACATGTACATATCCTGATCTGAAATACATACATCATGGACATCCACCTTCCTAGTACAAGGATCGCCACATGCTGGACAGATCTTTGTGCCATACACGTTACATACTCCTGCCATACTATGCAACCCTGTCCAGCAAAGCTGCACATTTCACCTCTGTCAGACATGGTGTGATGACCACATGGTAAATGTATCATTAACCGTGTGTATCAGTTATGTGGCACTGCTTCACCTGGCGCTGGATACACAGCTGTCTGCTACAGCTAGGTAATCTTACATCCTAGGCTCATACAATGCCCAGGGCATACAGAATACTAGATGACCATGGTCGTGCATGCTATAGTTGATAACCATCCCTGCAAATACCATCAGGCTAGCCAGTGTCCCATGTGTATCACATGTGCAACACAGGCGATACATGGCAGGATGCTGAACTGCTGTACAGTGCTGTGTAGATGTATATGGCAAAACACATGCATGTAAAGGCTTCCGTGTGCATGTCTGCATTGTCACAGGTCATGTCCGTTAAGGCAGTGTATGTGTTTATATGTGACATATACAAAGCACCAAGGTCGACAGCATTAATGTGGACACATCCAGGCATGTGCTGATAGGTAAGAACACCAGTACGGGCAAACAGACATGCCCACATCAAGACAGCATCCACATGGAGTATGAGCAATGTAATCAGGTAACACTTATATATGGTAATAATATCCAATCCCCATTGGGTGTCACATGTGTGTGACACAAACATGTCAGTGGTGTCAGTGTCATGAAGATTTGCAAAGACAACTATTTATATGTAATAAATGTGATACACATGTATGTGCAGCTGTATGTCTGTGCATCTCTGAGATACTGTGACCTGTCTCCATCATTATGTCTTCCAGGTATGCCATGAGCAAGGCTCCCAGCCTATACCTGCTTGGAGGATGAGGCCCTTATACCTTACCTACAATACAACTGTGATGTTGTGTTTAGCCATGTGCCACAGGATGCACAGCAGCAGGATGACCTGTGGCAGGAACTTCGCAGGAGGGTTAATGATGTGGGTGGCCATAACAGCACATACCAGCAGGTGTGCAGACACTGCATGAACCTGATCAAATGTGCAAAACAGTGTGCAAACGCAATTGCCAGTGAACAAGGTGCAATAGGTGGTGGGCCACCAACCCAGCCCCCACTCACACGTACCGAGGAGCTACTGGCCAACCTGGGGACATCATCAGAACAGCATCCACAAGCCTTAGCTGACATCATGGAGGTGGGTGTCTTTCAAATATCAAGCCTGGAGTGGCCTGGTAAGTCACTACTGCACATATAACTATTAGATCCCATATAGTTGCATGTGTCACTGCACAATATGTAATGTAACATCATATGCAAGGCATGTATACACACATGCTGTATACTATAGTATGCTACTCTGTGTATGCACACATG
This sequence comes from Protopterus annectens, assembly GCF_019279795.1. Taxonomy (NCBI): domain Eukaryota; kingdom Metazoa; phylum Chordata; order Ceratodontiformes; family Protopteridae; genus Protopterus; species Protopterus annectens. Next base: position 833,152,181 of record NC_056729.1, on the reverse strand, counting down.
TGCATAGTCCATAGTATATCCTATTGTACTGGTGAATGTGTTAACATGCACATTGCGCCCTGTAGCTGTCATACAGGCATGGATAATGATCATACTGCTGTGTCATCCCTATATAGCTACCTCTGGCATTCCACTAAGACAGCAGGCCATTTCAGGTAAGACAGTTATAAGTATCAGGCATGTTAATGCACAGATCTATTTGCCATTGATGATTTCACACTGCATATCATACCTGTGACAGGTCATAGGACATCATCACCCATACTGTGTTCCACCTACACTCAGTATACTAGATGTACATTTGTATGTCACAGGAGTGTTCTGCCAGTGGACTGTTGACAGAACCAACACTACAAAGGGTGTCTGAGTAATATGTGCATATCACACCAGTGACAGCTGCAGTAACACAGGGTTAATTTGTTGTACTCCCCCTCATTGTAGCCCATACCACACAGACAAATGGGAGGCATCTGCCTATGTAAGTATGTGAATGGCTATGACCTAGGAGCAATAGCTGACTCAGTGTTGTGGACAACATACAGAAGGGGCTATGTGGGTGAGGTGTGTGACATGTGCACAATCAGGCAGCTGCATATTGCATTGTCACTGCTAGGTTAATAACACTACACCCATGAACTACCACCAGTGTCAACATAATGGACACTGTGTGTAAGGGATGCTGCTGTGCAGTTTACCTCCCTGTGCTACTGACATCACCAAGCCTATTAGGTAGTCATAAGATGCAACCCTAGTCATGACAGGGTGCCATCCATGAACATGGAGATCATTGTACAGCCATACTCATCACTCAAGTGACCAATATAGGATCACATATCACCTTTAAGGGCTATTGGCCATGTTTGGATAGCCGACACCAGCCTTCACAATCCTCATCTCCACTATGTAGCATGATGCCTACCCTGCATAAAGACATGTCCAACACTGTGATGTTGGACATGCTACATTTACATATCCTGATCTGAAATACATACATCATGGACATCCACCTTCCTAGTACAAGGATCGCCACATGCTGGACAGATCTTTGTGCCATACACGTTACATACTCCTGCCATACTATGCAACCCTGTCCAGCAAAGCTGCACATTTCACCTCTGCCAGACATGGTGTGATGACCACATGGTAAATGTATCATTAACCGTGTGTATCAGTTATGTGGCACTGCTTCACCTGGCGCCGGAAACACAGCTGTCTGCTACAGCTAGGTAATCTTACATCCTAGGCTCATACAATGCCCAGGGCATACAGAATACTAGATGACCATGGTTGTGCATGCTATAGTTGATAACCATCCCTGCAAATACCATCAGGCTAGCCAGTGTCCCATGTGTATCACATGTGCAACACAGGCGATACATGGCAGGATGCTGAACTGCTGTACAGTGCTGTGTAGATGTATATGGCAAAACACATGCATGTAAAGGCTTCCGTGTGCATGTCTGCATTGTCACAGGTCATGTCCGTTAAGGCAGTGTATGTGTTTATATGTGACATATACACAGCACCAAGGTCGACAGTATTAATGTGGACACATCCAGGCATGTGCTGATAGGTAAGAACACCAGTACGGGCAAACAGACATGCCCACATCAAGACAGCATCCACATGGAGTATGAGCAATGTAATCAGGTAACACGTATATATGGTGATATTATCCAGTCCCCATTGGGTGTCACATGTGTGACACAAACATGTCAGTGGTGTCAGTGTCATGAAGATTTGCAAAGACAACTATTTATATGTAATAAATGTGATACACATGTATGTGCAGCTGTATGTCTATGCATCTCTGAGATACTGTGACCTGTCTCCATCATTATGTCTTCCAGGTATGCCATGAGCAAGGCTCCCAGCCTATACCTGCTTGGAGGATGAGGCCCTTATACCTTACCTACAATACAACTGTGATGTCGTGTTTAGCCATGTGCCACAGGATGCACAGCAGCAGGATGACCTGTGGCAGGAACTTCGCAGGAGGGTTAATGATGTGGGTGGCCATAGCAACACATACCAGCAGGTGCACAGACACTGCATGGACCTGATCAAATGTGCAAAACAATGTGCAAATGCAATTGCCAGTGAACAAGGTGCAATAGGTGGTGGGTCACCAACCCAGCCCCCACTCACACGTACCGAGGAGCTACTGGCCAACCTGGGGACATCATCAGAACAGCATCCACAAGCCTTAGCTGACATCGTGGAGGTGGGTGTCTTTCAAATATCAAGCCTGGAGTGGCCTGGTAAGTCACTACTGCACATATAACTATTAGATTCCATATAGTTGCATGTGTCACTGCACAATATGTAATGTAACATCATATGCAAGGCATGTATACACACATGCCGTATACTATAGTATGCTACTCTGTGTATGCACACATGTGCATAGTCCATAGTATATCCTATTGTACTGGTGAATGTGTTAACATGCACATTGCGCCCTGTAGCTGTCATACAGGCATGGATAATGATCATACTGCTGTGTCATCCCTATATAGCTACCTCTGGCATTCCACTAAGACAGCAGGCCATTTCAGGTAAGACAGTTATAAGTATCAGGCATGTTAATACACAGATCTATTTGCCATGTGGACAGTTAGCACATGTACACATAATGTATGGTCCGGTCAGAATATACAGGTCGTATCTGCAATCCATCCCAATGGCTACCCATGTGCAATACATACAAACTAGGTAAAACACCGACATGAAACCACAGAAACTGTCATTGCTAGATGTGTGGACATCTGTGCATTCAATTGTGGAGGTGTTGTTCAATGTAGGAACATGTACTACACATCAGAACTGCACATGTGGGGTACACAAACAGTACTACACAGTGAGCTGGAGTATGGTCACTCCACAGGATTCACCATTGTGGATTATGCCCCTGCTATGAGTGCACACATTGTGATGTGCCATCTGACATGTCCATGACATGTAGTGGGCCGGCTGCAACATTGTCTCACTATCCCATAAAACATACCCCACATACCAAACATACAACCCTTTGTCTGCATAACCCTGTAGACAGCGGAGTATATGACATCTATGGGTGTATGTCATATGGGACAACACAGACATGTGAGATAGATGGCCATCACAACCGTTTGGCAAACACATGTTCACACATGGCCATGGAGGATGGCCAGAGACATGTAGCAACACACAGAAGATGTGATGTGTTTGTGTGTACACCCTTTTGTACATTGGCTACACATGGTCCAACTATAGCCTTTGTTGAATGGTTATATTGCAGATGTGGAACACTGGACATCCTACAGGCCTGTGCACAGCTTGTGGAGGCGTAACATCATTCGACCACATAGGATGTGTTGAACATCATGACTGTGTCACAGCATGACAGTAGTCACCTGTACAGCATCCACATACATACACAGACAGCCACATCAGGCCACAGATACAGTACATTTCCTTTGCTGCTGTTGGACATCACTGTCAGCCATTCACCTCGTGTGTGGTACACAAATGTCAGGTGGGACATGGTGTATTGACAAGTCTGCCATGTGTGGACATGGTTGTTAGGCAGCTAAAATATGTTTGCAGATGTGGAGGGGTGTCATCCGCATGGCCTTCAGTGACCTGTGTCACACATTCCACATCATGGTTTAGTGTGTATTCACCTCAGCGATATGGGTCACAATTCACAGTATATATGTATTGTGTATGCACACAGTCATGGCTTTGCACTGTGTCTGTAATTCACACTGTATAGCAATAGAGACACCTCATGATTCCATGCAATGGCACTGTGTCTGTACTTCACACTCTATAGCAATATAGATGCCTCATAATACCCTTCAATGGTCATGCACATCTGCTAAATGCGCATTTTATCTGTAGGGCAGAAAGACAAAAACTCCAATGTGACACCATTACCCCACTGTATATGTGACAGGACACCATTGTGTTAAACATGTATGCATGTCAATGCACACATCAGCAGATTGCATGTTATACTACATGTTAATGTCAATGTCATATGCCACACATTAGCCATGTGTACTGTTAACCTGTGCTGGTCCACATGGTGTAACTCAGGGATGCATGCTTACTACCACTATTATTGTCTGAGCTGCATGCAATCTGCTGTATCACATGCATGTTGCATGCCTTCTGTCAAATCACATGCATGGTGTGTGTCTGTGTACACTATCTATGAACCTAATCTATGAACCTATGAACCATGATTGTGTGAAATGCATGGCTTCTGCTATGACACATGCATGCTGTTGTGTGCAACCCAGGGATGTATGATAACTACCACTATTATTGTCTGAGCTGCATGCAATCTGCTGTATCACATGCATGTTGCATGCCTTCTGTCAAATCACATGCATGGTGTGTGTCTGTGTGTGTGTGTCTGCGTGTGTGTGTCTGTATTGTAATGTAGAGTCTTTGTTTGCCTTCACAGGTGATTTAGATGTGTTACCCTCCTGCGGTCCATCTGATGTTAGTGTCCCCACAGACTCTAGCAGTGATGATGAACATATGCTTGAGGCACAGGCAGGGTTGTCAGGGGCTGAATCTGTGCCAATGGTTGCCATTCCACCTATATCCCCCTCATCCCCGCACACAGATCTCATGCCAACACATACCCCAAAACCAGTGGTCATTGAGGAAGGACAGTTGGCATGTGGTAGCTTGGAACAGGAAAGTGTGGTAGCTACGGAAGGTATGTATTCACACCATGGTGTCAGGCAAATGACTGGAGATGGGCCACACAGGCATGTGGCCAGTGCTGCTCGTAGGAGGAACTCTGGCCGACATGCCCCTGCAGGACAGAGTGCAGCAGCTGATGTCACCAGACGCATGTTTCAGGCTGTAATGGTGGCACAGGCACATGCTGATCGGCAGAACAGAGGAGGGCAGAGGCTTCAGAGGGCTGCTATCTGTTCTTTAAATGACAACATCCAGGCATTGGCAAATTCTCAACAGCAGATTGCTGAGGTTTTGGACAGACGATTGGGTGACATAGTTGGAATCCTTGACCATGGCATGACAATCTGCGAGTGTGAGCTGTCTGTGCTGGAACATCTGGTAGGAGTGAGGCATAGGGCACGTGGACATAGGCCAGCTACATCACCTGGTGCAGGTCTACGTGAATGAACTACCTCACATGCCCGCTCCCATATTGGGGGTAGCAGCAGCAGTGCAGCTGGTGCTGCGCTGTCCACACCAAAACACAGCAGGCCACGTGCATGTGGCCCTGGACAGTCCCAATGGGGACACAGTTCCAGTGGACATGTGTCATTGGACAGTACCCAATCTGCACCTCTGCCTGGTAGTGCCCGTGCAACCCCTGGCAGGCACAGGTCAAATAAGACCCCTGTGTAGGCCAGACACATGGCAGAACTGTGTGCACACATACACGCACACACCAGAAACATCAGTAGGGCACCGCAACACTCACATGCATAGCAACCACACATGGCCAATTAGATCACAGGCCCTAACCCACACACATGATGTCATCCACTGGTGCAGCCTAGGCCCCTGGCAAACATTATCACCCGGTGCATATGATGATGCCTGTGCCGCATCCCTGTCATCCACACCATCAGTGCAGGGACATGCACATATGGTCTGATGCACAGGGTGAACAGAATAGGGAGATAAGTGTAGATTACAATTGTTGTGTACTGTTGACACACAGCAGACATACCATGTAGTACAGGTTTAGAATGCATTGTTTTCTGTTCACAGTATGTCTTGGTAACAACAGTAACAGCATGTTGGTAATGATGTCCTGCTTCCCTCCTTCAGGTCTAATTGCATGTGCCGTTGAGTGCCAGTGTTTGCAGTTTCCCATGAGTAAATGTGGACTACTCACAGGTATGTATGGCAATACCAGCATGCTATTTGTAGCTTCAACCTCACTGTTAGAAAAGCTGACATTCCAAAGATGTCTACACATCTACTGATCCAGGAGCATGGGAGCTGTGTACTAAGCTACAGTGGCTAGAGATGTGACATCCATACCTGGTGACATCACAGATACAGTTACATGGGGCAGGGAGTTTACATAGCAGTCTAGCTTATGACAAGGGTAGAGGCCAGTTGATAGCTTGAGGCCTCACTGTGTAGCAGTAATACACATTCAAATTACAGGATGAGAACACACAACCACACACACACACGCACACACACACACACACACACACACACACACACACACACACACACACACACACACACACACATACACACACACACGCACACACACACACACACACACACACACACACACACACACACACACACACACACACACACACACACACATTCTCAGGTATTCGCACACATGTATTCAGACACAAAGTAACACGCCCACTCTCATGAGGTCAACAACACTGTAATACACACAGACACTTGATATTGTTGAGGTGAGGACCCCTGCCTATGTGGTAATCAGCATTACAGTACTGTGCACCCACATGATGCGACACAGAGAATACACATCTACAGGTAGTCAGTAATGCCTAAGATCAACGGCATCAACAGGGTAGTAGACTGCATCACCTGGAGGGGTTAGGGGTCCTATCTGTTCACTATGGTAACATACATCCTCACTCCATGGACCAGACAGCCATACATACATACACACACACACTGTGGAGTCCACAATTGAATGCACCTATGTCATGCACATACAGATAGCTCACATGTGTGTGATACACACCCCACCCCTGCCTATGTCTTGCTTTCTACGCTGCAGTATGTAGAGATCTCTACAACAGTGTACAGGAGTGTGAGTAACAATTGGGATGTATTCCCCACCATACGTGGCATATATGGACACACAAGCAAAGACACATGGCAATACTGTGAATCAAATACCTGCTATCTTAAGATACGTATGACAAACATGCAGCAGTATTACCTGCATTACAATGTGTACCAACGCTACTGTTGGCAATTGTGCTGATATATGCACACGGGAGGTCTTAAGAGTTACAAGTGTCAAGTGATTTACAGTCAGTGACACCCTGACCGCTATGTAGGTTTTATGTGTTCCCCTTCAATTAACAGAAACATAGCTTAGTGTTTGCACATGTTATTGTAGGACGGATTGTGACACACCTGTGAACTGTCTTCAGTAAACATCCATCTGCAAACATGGCCTACCACTTAGTTATGTCCACACATCCATCCATACCTGATGTACATCTTACTGTACTGTCAGTACATCACCATATACAGTTGGCAGTGATGGGGCTGCATTGCAACTGCATGTTGTAGTAAGACACACATCACCTGCAAACATCAGCTACTGCACATGCATGGTAGCTGAACGCACACCACTACATGTACATGTGTGTAGGTCCTGCATTCCTGTCATTTAGCCATGTTTGTAGGCATTGCAATTGGTGGACATGTGTGATGACATACAAGACACATGGACTGTTGTATGATATGATAGTTGTTATGGGTAACCAGTACAGAGGGAATGTTAACTCAGTCAACATTGATATCACACCTTATGTACTGATATCATTCAACAGCCATGGACCTACCTTCCATGTGCATGTGTATAATTTCTGTAGCCACCTGTCTGCATGAAGGACAGCAACAGCTATGCTATGTACATATGTATTGTGTGTGTGTGTGGCATGTGTATATCCATGGCAGGTACATGTATGTCATATCCAAACATGAAGGTGTTTACTGGTGTACAGCAACAGTCATCTGTTGCTGCTGTATATGACCCAGGGCCCCTGTTATGTGTACAGCTGACCTGGTTACGAACAGTGTTATAATTGCATTGCATAACACATGATGCAACTGTGTCAGTACATGGGTAGTCTGCACAGTTGATGTAGAGCTAGGTACAGTCCACCGTTCATGGGTCACATGGTGTTGTACTAATATATGTTCTACCACATCTATGGATGTGTGTTGCTGGTCCAAGGACATGGTGATGTCTGGATGCTACATCCTAGAACGCAACTTTTGACACTGTAATCTGCTCCTGACACATCTGTGATGCCTTTTGAGGGTGTACTGGTCAGTACATGTGAGTGGCCTTCATGTACGTGGGGACACCACCACCTGGAGCGGTCCGTACTGGTGTTATGGCCCACATGTCTGTATCCGAGGTATATGGTGGTAATGCTATTGTGCACAGCTGAGCCTTCTGCCAGGTGTTCCTCACTGCATAGATGTCAGTATTCCCCATTGTTGGATCTACATTAGGCAGCTGTGATTACGAAAGCTACACATCTATCACTGTTTAGCATGCACTTACAATGCAGTTGTCCTCTAGGGGTCAGGGTGCTAACCTGGTCTCAGGACATTTGTCTATGAATGGCACTATATGGGTGAAGTAGCCACTCCTGCCAGGACATCACCATGGGTGGTATTAGTGTACCAGGTTTAGACTGGTACATCTAAGGTGACGGACAGCAGCAGACGTTGTGTAGAAGACCAGTGTCAGATATATGTAGTGCAGAATTCCTGCTAACAATGACAACTATCGACACCAGAGTCCATTACAATGTGTTGTTCATGTCTAACTGTAATAGCATGGCCACTGTGCCCTTCCATGTTTAGAATCATAGTGCATACAAAACAGCCCTGTGCTACTAAGTGTGTGAGCATGCCCAGTATAACGTTGTGTAGATGGACACATAGTGCATTCCAAACGGCCGTGTGCTACTAAGTGTGTGAGCATGCCCAGTGACACCTTGTGTCGGTTATGTGCCTCTATGTGTATGGGCATGGCCATTGTAACCGTGTATAGCGATAGTAGTCGTCCAGTCAACAGATGGCCATACCCCACTTCAGGATGGATTCCTACATTGAACACACTGGTTCACAGGTGTGTACATTGTAACTGCCAGCATCCATGTCTATGTCCGCATTCCTAGAAGGTCATATTGACAGTCTTGAAAGGTATAGTGTCTGTGGCATGGCTCATATCTCTGTAGTATTTTAATAGTGATCCGTAGATAGGCAGTTGTCCTGATCACACCACTGGCGTGTGTTTGTCTCCATCTTCCTGGGGACAGAAATATGCTTTTAGACTGATCACACTCCATACAATCCCTACCGCCATCTTTGCCAGTGCTGATGATGTCACCCACCTAGAAGTAAACCTCTGTGAGTGCTTTGTCCCAGTAATCATGTTAGCACATTCTACAACTGCATAATGCTGTAGTGTAATGAGGTAGTTAGGTCTGTGTTCTAATCCCAGCCATGCCAACTGTGTGTGTGTGTGTGTGTGTGTGTGTGTGTGTGTGTGTGTGTGTGTGTGTGTCTCCATCTGCCTGGAGACAGAATAATGCTTTTAGACTGCACACACTCCATACAATCCCTATCACTGACTTTTCCATTGCTGATGATGTCATCCACCTAGAAGAACACCTCTGGGAGTACTGTATCCCCGAGATCTCAGTAGCGCATTCTGTAACTGCGTAATGCTGTAGTATGATAAGGTACTTAAGTCTGTGTTCTAATCCCAGCCCTGCCAACTGTGTGTGTCTCCATCTGCCTGTGAACAGAATAATGCTTTTAGACTGCTCACACTCCATACAATCCCTATCGCCGACTTTTCCATTGCTGATGATGTCACCCACCTAGAAGTACACCTCTGGGAGTGCTGTGTCCCAGTACTCTCGGTAGCATGTTCTGTAACTGCGTAATCTGTAGTGTGATGAGGTAGTTAGGTCTGTATTCTAGTCCCAGCCATGCCAACTGTGTGTGTGTGTGTCTCCATCTGCCTGGAGATAGAATAATTCTTTTAGACTGCTCACACTCCATACAATCCCTATCACTGACTTTTCCATTGCTGATGATGTCACCCACCTAGAAGTACACCTCTGAATCCCAGAAATCTCGGTAGTGTGTTCTGTAACTGTGTAATGCTGTAGTGTGATAAGGTGGTTAGGTCTGTGTTCTAATCCCAGCTATGTCAACTGTGTGTGTGTGGGTCTCTGTCTGTCTGGGGACAAAATAATGCTTTGAGACTGCTCACACTCCATACAATCACTATCGCCGACTTTTCCATTGCTGATGATGTCACCCACCTAGAGGTACACCTCTGGGAGTGTTGTGTCCCAGTAATCTCGGTAGTGTGTTCTGTAACTGCATAATGTTGTAGTATAATAGAATAGACAGGTAAGTGTTCTATGTCAAATATGACAGGTGCATGTGTTTGGCAGTCATAACCTAGGTGTTGGTGTCTATGAGTGGCTAGCTCCAGGATGTGTTGAAGAGTGTGTATTGTTGTTTTCCTATATAGTGGCCATAAATGTCACAATCGGCCAAGAGACTGAGTTGGCAAGACATACACATAGATTCGGCAATAGGTCTGGTGAGTAATGTCAGCAGGGCTAATCTTACCCTTAATACAGTCTGAACCCATGTGATGCACAGAAACTCACTTGCCTTGATATTAACACCAGTGCATAATGCAGGAGGTGCATGTGGTTTTCTTTTCATTCTTGTCTAATGCTTTGGTGTCATGTGAGATATATATTCTATATCTACGTATGTATATGTATATGTATGTGTAAATATATATATATATATATATATATATATATATATATATATATATATATATATATATATATATTTATATATAGTGACATTAGCACACATAAATCTATATGATGGAATACATGTCCTCTACTGTTGAATGCCTGTGCTGGATGATCTGTACGTGATAACCTCAAATGTACGTATATTTGCCATGGCTTAGTGGTAAAGCACATTGTCTGTGGTGTGCAGGGTTCATGCCGTGCAGAGGCCTGTTGTTTTGTTGCTGGAAAGAACAAGGGACATTGAATACGGTGATAGTAAGGTGCTTTTAACCAGTTGTGTGCGGGTCTGAGCAACAGTAAGCAGTGGTTATTTTTGGGAGGCTCAGTATGGGTCATGTAACAACGCATTAGAAGACAATACTATGTAAACGAGGTGGAAAATAGTGAATCCCGTTTATCCTCAGGGTGTGATGAAAATCCCAAGAGTGTATGTGTATAGACAGCTGGGTGCAGGACTCGAATATAGGTGAAAGCATGGGGGGGGTGTCAGGCATACTGTACGTACATTGGAGCCCTGTGTCTCGGGATTGCTCCTGACGTAGCACGCCTAAGCTAGGGGTGCGTCTATACAGGCCTATTGGGAGGGACAACAGCAGTAGGAGAGTAGTCAAGGTGAACAAGATGGGCAAACAGGTGATACTTATCACAATCAGCAGATTTCAGGCCCAGCCCAGCACAGAACACTACGATAAAGTGAGCAAGCACCATACCCTCAGGTTTTTCCACACTCTACACCATCGTATACATGCGAGGAAATTTTACAAAACAATCCAACGAAATGAGAAGGGCTGCAGCAGGCAACATAGACCAACATGTGCAGGAGGCTGAGGGGGGTGAGGATGTGAATGCTGCCAAACAACCCTCAGTGAGGAGACAGAGAAGACTGTACAGACTCAGGGTAACCTACCATGGGCTACATGAGCTGGAGATAGTAGAGCACTATGGGGTGGACAGAGACCTCCTACAGCAGATTGTTGAGCTGTACCGGCCACACCTGACACATTGAACAGGCCAAGGGGCATCTATCCCAGTGGATATCAAGGTATGTATAGGCCTAGGTATACTATGCACAGGTACCTCCCAAAGCACAACTGGGGATATCATGGGGATCTCACAGGCATCTGCATCCAGAGAATTCCACCAGTTCCTGGATGCCATGTCACCACATGCCAGTGAGTACATACATTTCCTCAACACACTTGAGGTGTTGACCAGCAATATGCATCTCTTCCAACAAATGGCAGACTACCCTGGGGTAGTGGGTGTTATAGCCTGTATGCACGTATGCATCAAAGCAGGATAGGGCCTACATTAACTGCAGGGGCATCCCCTCCATCAACTGCCAGGTCATAGGCGATGCCCAGGGCATTATACTGAATGTGTGGGCTGGCTGCCCTGGAAGCTATGATAATTCTGATATATGGCATCTGATGCAGCTGTACCACAGCTTTGCCAATATGGACATCCCCTACGGTCACCTAGTGGGGGATGCTGGGTACCCACTGGAGCCATGGCTGATGACACCCATCAGAAATGCACACACACCTGAACAACTATGCAATAATGAGGCACCCACACAGGCAAGACATATAATAGAGCATGTGTTTGGGATGCTCAGTTCATGATTTCTGTGTCTGTACCTATCCGGTGGAGCCTTGCAGTATTCACCAGCTACATGCACCCAGATTGTTATGGTATGTGCTATGCTACACAATATGATCCTGCGGAAACAGCTGCAGCAGGAACAGCATGGGGAAGGGCCACACAGCCCCCCACCAATGCCAAGGTGTGTACAGGCACAGAGTGACTCGGAGGAGGAACAACCTGAGCCGGACCCAGTAGGTGGAAGGAGATGTGCCCATTATGACCTGGCCTTGGCAAAGAGGCAACACATAGCATATGCACCGACACAGTAGGTACCCAGGGAATGTCACCCTCTCTGACTCGCACAGACAGTAAAAGGGATAGCAAACATGACACTACTTGTGCTCAGCCATTTATAGGAAGTGCACTGTGTGAATCCGACATAGGCAGCCCTCCAGCACCATCCTCAGGTCTGGCACACCCTCAAGGTAAGTCAATCAACCTACCAATTGGCAGTTGTATTAGAATGTGTTGTTACCTGTAGCTATGGTATGGATGTGAGCATGCAAGGGAATTTGGTGGCCAAATGTTAAGGCAGCATACAGTACACATCCATAGTGGCAGCATGACATCTGTAGCACATACCGGGGTCACCATAGTAGCCAGTAGTACACAGGGTGTCATAACCCACTGAGGGTAATGGGCTGAGCATCATGTGTGTTCATACAGCCCACACAAATTTCAACCAGCTGGACAGGTGTAGACCAACACAGACAAATGCTATATTATGGCCTCTGAATATGCCCAATGGATGACACCCCCCCCCCCACACACAGACCCACACAGACAGACTACAGCAGGCCAGGCAGTTGGATGTAGGTTGTGAAGGCTAGGACATCTGAAACTAATATGTTGGAAATTAAAGCTAAGATCTGGAGTACACTGCTTTGCCTCTAGCCAACACAATAGGTAGGTCTACACACTGAACTGGAGTACCTGACATACCAGTACAGTAGTAGCAAAAGTGTACAAGTGTCAGCTGTGCCCCCCTTCCAATGTACACATGTAACAGTCAGGTTTGCCCCACCCTGGTGCTGGGTAGGAATGTGTATACAGTCGGATGTCCCCCCACGCTGTGCAGAAATGTAGCAGCAATCAATGCCACATGACCGATGGATACCCTGCAGACACAGCATGCCACCTGTCAGTGTACAATGCAGAGCTCGGCACCACAGTACTGACTACCTGGACATGTAACACATGCAATACAGTTGACCATACTGGGCATGCTCAAACACATGAAGGTATGACGGCAATGTCAGTCGACAACATGTGGAATGGTCATACTGGGCATGCTCACACACATAAACACAAGACGGCCAGTCTGCAAACATCAGTGGTTCGGACATATCTGCCGGTACATTGCTATACTGGGCAATCCCTTGTGATGCCTATTACATCAGACTACATGACTACAGTATCGGGTATGGCTGACCATTAGGCAATGGTATGGCATTCGGTGGTATGGAATCGGCAGCCTGTCCAGTGAGTTAATCATATTGTATGCGTGTTCCTCATACAATCACCTCCCATCTGGCTGATACATGGGAACTGATACTCTTGCAATGCAGACAAGTAAATGTGTTTTGGGACCCACATTCGTCTGCCGGGTCATGCTACCGCATACCTATTGTAGGTTTGCCACCTTTTAAATTGGCCATGGTGAGGCTTTAGTATTAACACCTGTCCTACTTTTATTTATTTATTTATTTATTTATTTATATTTGTTGACCGGGAGTGTCCGACTGGATGTAGGTCCATTTTCAGCGGAGGCCCGGGGAGAAAAGCTCCACAGTTAAAATAAACAGACAGTAGTTATATTGGATTACATAGCAATTAACAGTTTACATAGCAATTACTTACAACATATTTACAGATGAAGAACATAGTACATCAGTAGACAACTAGAATTGTTATTTGTGAAGTACATAACAGACATTAACAAATGTTACAATAAGAAGTTCCTGCTGTATAATAAGTACTAGGCTTATGAGCATCTGAGCTTGCTATAATCAAGGTAGTTAGTGGAGTGGAAAGAAAGGTAGTGGTTGGATGGGGTGGGTGATATTAGAGTGGGAGTTGCAAGGGCATAGCCAGCATGTTTTTAGGTGCGCTTTTAGTAAAGTTTTGAAGTGGGTACATGATGGTATGGAGGTAATTGTGGGTGGGATGAAGTTCAATAATTTGGCTATGGCGCAAGAGAATAGTGCTTCACCAGCAGAGTTATTGGCTTTAGTGATCTGCAAGTGATTTTTGTTGTTGGATCTTAGTGGTCTGGTGGTGCGATAGGGTTGTAGTAGATTCTGGAGGGATGGGACATTTAGTGGATGATTTACTAGTTTGTGGTCGAGTGAGAGTTGATACCATTGAAGGAGGTGAGGGAGTTCAAGCCAGCCCAGTTCAGCAAGTGAGAGACAGTGGTGACGATGGTAGGATGCCCCTGTGGCGAATTTGGCGATTTTGTTGTAGCAGGTCTCTAGCTTGTTTAGATCGTATTGCCTTAGGTTGGTATATATTGGAGAGGCATAAAGTAGGGTGGAGATAAGGCAGGAATATGCTATTGAAATCTTTGCTGCTTTGGTGAGAAGTTGCTTATTTCTGTATAATGCTCCTAGTTTTTTTGTGGACTTTTTTTATGGTCATGGATATGTGAATGTCAAATTTTAGTTTATTGCCTATTTCCACTCCTAGCAATTTGGTGTGTTCAGTTGGGTATATAGTGATGTTGTCTTTTGCTGTGATGTTAAAGTGAGAGTTGTTTTGAGTATGTTTGGTGGATTGGAAGATTAGTAGTTTAGTTTTGTTTGGGTTGAGTATTAATTGGGCATCGGATAACCAAGTTTCAACAGAGGAAAAGGCTTCCTGTGTGACTTTTTGCAGTTTGGGTAGGGACTGGGCTGAGCAGATGATGGTTGAGTCATCTGCGTATTGTATGAGTTTGCCATGTTTGGTGGCAGAGGCTAGATTATTGGTGAGAACAGAGAATACTAGGTGTCCAAGGATGGATCCTTGGGGAACCCCTATGGAGACAGGTAGTTGGAGAGATATGTTATTCTGCCATACAACAGATTGTTGGTGGTCAGACAGGTAACTCTGAAACCAGTTGGTGACTGATTGTGAGAAGGATAGGTTATTGAGTACAGAGATAGTTTGTTTGTGTGGGACCATGTCAAATGCTTTATATAGGTCTAGGAAAGTACAGAGGAGAGATAGCCATTGTTTTTATGCTGAAGGATAGTGTTAGTAAAGGAGAGTAAGGCAGTGGTGGTGCTATGGTTTGGTCAGAAACCATGCTGAGTATTGGAAAGGAGGTTGTTAGTAAGGAGGTAGTCTGAGACCTGAGAGTGCATGCATCTCTCTAGTATTTTGGAGAGTGGAGAGAGAATAGCTATGGGGCAGTAATTGGTTAGTTCTGTGGAGGGTCTGCCTTTGTGGAGGGGAATTATATGTGATACTTTCCACAGTGTGAGAACGTAACTTTCTGACAGAGATCGGTTAATCAAGATGGATACTGGGTAGGCCAGAGCATCAGCTGCAATTTGTAGGTATTCACTTGGGAGGTTGTCTGCTGCTAATTTGTTGGGCTTAAGTTTAGTTAAGAGTTTTTTTATGTTGGAGTTAGGTACAGGAGAAAAAGAGAAGGCAGTGGGGAGATTACTAGTTGAAGGTGTGGGTTGGAGGGGAGGGGGGTTGTGTTGCTAACTAGTGATATAGGGTTTGTGTGAAGTGTGTGTTGAATGAGGTAGCAATATTTTCTGAGGAGAGAGGGAAGTTAGGAGGAGGGGTACTGACTTTACCTGGGTGGAGGATGGAGTTTATGGAGGACCAGAATTGTTTGGGACTGTGTTGGGAGGAGTCTATGGCAGACTGGTAGTATTGGAATTTGTCCTGTTTTATTAGCTTTTTAACTCTATTGCGTAGTTCTAGGAATTTCTGTCTAGTTGAGGGGATTTTGGTTTTGAGCCAGTGCTCCCAGGCTTTATCCCTGTTTTTCATTTCTGACTTAGTGGTTTTCTGTAGCCATGGGGAGGGTAGTGCTTTGATTCTGGAAAGTCTTTTGGGAGCATGGTAATTAAGGATGCTCAGGAAGGTAGTATTAAAAACTTCAACTGCGTCATCAAGACTGCATTACTTTAGAGGGTGCCAGTTACATTCTTTGAGGGATGAGATGAATGTGAGTGGGTTAAAGTTTAGTTTTTTACATATTTCATGGTAGATGACAGGTTTAGCTTGGTATGGGTATTTTTTAAGTAGGAATGTTGGGGAGTGATCACTGAGGCTATCTGATAAGCAGCCTGTTATATATGACTGGGGGCTCTTATTGACTAGTATCCAATCCAGGGTAGTGTGCTTGCTGGAGTTTTTATTTATCCTGGTTGGCAACTGGACTAGTTGGGTGAAGCCATGAAGGTTTACATGATGGGTTGGATGGTTGCCAGAACAGGATTGCCAGTAAATATTGAAATCACCTAAAATGATAGTTTCTTGGGGGAGATGGTGGGTAGACCAGCTGAGGAAGTTTTCTAGTGAAGGGATGTTTTGGCCAGGTGGGAAGTAGCATCCAATTATGTTGATGGTTTTGTTTTGGTTTATTTTGAGGTTGGTATATATTATTTCTTCATTGCATATTTTTGGAGCTGATGATTTTAAGATCTGGATGTTTAGATGCTGTTTAAATATTATAGCTACACCGCCTCCTTTCTTGTTTAGTCGGTCTACTCTTAGGTTCATAGGTTCATAGGTTCATACTGGGCTATCTGCCCTAGGGCATTTATAAGCCTAGCCAGAGTGTGTGTGGCTTTCACCATCCCTTAGGATGAGAATACTATACCCATTAGTTTGCTGTGCCTCTGTCCAGCAGTGATACAGAGATGATTCCCGGGGTAAACCTACGATCTCCCATCCACTCGTCAAGATTTCTCTTGAACAGAGTCAGTGAGGGGCTCTGCCTCACATGGACTGGGATTCTGTTCCATAGTGTAGGGAGTCTCTGAGTGATGAATCTGTCCCTCCAGCACGTCCTATTTATATCCGTGTTGAGGTTTAAGTCTCTTGCTCTCGTGGCTCTGGTGGATTTGGATTTTTGAGGTGGAGCATGTCCATTAATTCGGGTTGGACATGGCCTTGTATGTCAGGCACAGATCACCTCTGAGCAGACGGTATGCGACTGAATAGAGCTGGAGTTTCTTCAGTCGGGCATCGTATGACACATGTTTGAGCCCCTTTATCCTTTTGGAGAGGAACTTTTGGGGTCTTTCCAACTGCTGCAGGTGTCGGGTAAGGTACATTCCGAATGGGGCGTTGTACTCAATCATTGGTCTGATAAGTGAAGAGTACAGGGGTACAATGACCTCTCCTGATCTGGATGTGAATCCCTTCATGATCAGATGGGCAATGTAGAAGGTCTTCCTAACCACTTTGGCAATGTGAGTGTCAAAAGAGAGGTTACTGTCAACTTGGGTCCCCAGGTCCCTGATAACTTCTTCCGTGTTTAATGGATTACCACCTATGTGGTAATTAGGGGTTACCTTGTTTTTCCCAAAGGGTATGACTATACATTTTTGGCATTTAGCTTAAGGCCATGGCTCTGGCACCAGTTATCCATTTCTATGAGACCTTTCTGGAGGATGTCTGTGTCTGATGGAGTGTCAATTATGGTGCCCAGTTTGCAGTCATCTGCAAATTTTGTCAGCCACAATCCCCTATGTTTGCCTGCACTTCAGAAAATAAATGCCGAACAAGAGGGGCCCAGGACTGAGCCCTGTGGGACACCTCGTGACCGGCTTAGAGTCTGACATGGCACCAGCAACTCTAACCCTGTGTGTTCTGTCCTTGAGCCAGTTTACAACCCATCTTGTGACATATGGGTTTACATCTAAGCTGGTGAGCTTTTCTATGATGCCCGAGTGGGGTATTGTGTCAACGCTTTGCTAGGTCAAGGTAGGCTGTGTGAACTGCCTTACCCTCATCAATGGCCTTAGTGACTGTTTTGAAAAAGTCGACCAAGTTCAAGAGGCAGGATCTGCCCTTGACAAAGCCAAATTGGGTAGGATCCAGTGTCTATAGGTCCCCAATGTCTTTATTTATGAGTTCCATTATGATCCTCTCCATAGCTTTGCAGACAAGGCTCGTCAAGCTTATGGGGCGGTAATTTCAGGGTCCGTAGAAGCACCGCCTTTGTGGAGTGGGACCACAGTTGCCGTCGCCATTCTTTGGCACGTATCCTGTAGTAAGGCTAAGATTAAACAGCAGCCTTATGTGTGGGTTTAGTTCCTCATTGAGTTCGTGTAGCACACAGCCAGGGACACCGTCCGGTCCCATTGATGCTGTGTTTTTGCTTTAGAGAGCAGCTCTCACCTGGGCATCTGAGATGTTTGGGAGGCTAGACTCTGGTGGGATAGATATTTCTCCTTTGGGGAGGGAGGAGAAATTTGCACTGAACCTGTCTGCCAGTATGTTGGCAATGTCTGTGGGTTCAGTGATTTTTTTATCATTTTGGACTAATTCTGAGCATATCTGGGAGTTTCCACCCAGGTTTCTAACATAGCTAAAGAAGGCTTTATGATTGTCTTTTGTGTCATTAGCGATTTTTCTCTCAAAGTTGGCCTTGGATGATTTTATGAGTGATCGTAGTTTTTTGCTAGTATTGATCAGAGATGCCTTCCCTTTTAGGGATTTTGCTCTGTCATGTAGTAGCTTTCACCTCTTGTTGTAGAGTTTGTTTATGGCTGGAGTCCACCAGACTGGGCTGCCTTTGGTGGAAAGGGTCTTGATTTTATTAGGGATTGCTTGATCCATACATTCCTGGAGGTGCTCGTAGAAGGCATTTGTAAGGGTTTCAGCAGCGTGGGTTGTGGTTTCCACTGGCTCGGGGGCCTTGAAGGATACCACTCCAGTCTTAAGAAGTGTGAAGTTTGCTTTTGAGAAGTTCTTCACTGTGGTCTTTTGCTTGGGGTGGGGTGGGATGTGGATCTCCAGTGAGATTAATTTATGGTCTGATCTCACCAATGAGGATATACTTCGTGTGGAGCATTTTGTCCCCATGTTTGTGATGATCAGGTCTAGTATATTTTCTCCTCTTGTGGGAATGGTGACTAGTTGCTCCATAGCATTTGAGTTTATGAACTCAAGGAACCTTTGGGCTAGGGTGTTGGGGCTTGAGTAATGTTCCCAGTCTATGTTTGGGTAGTTGAAGTCACCCAATATGATGGTGTTTGGAGAGACATTCATACTCTCCAGTGTCTTCAGGAAGGCTGTGTGGGTTTCCTGAGTTTGAGAAGGTGGTCTGTAGCATGTTACAAACTGTAGGGCAGTTTTACCTATGGTTAATTGCACCTGGATGGTCTCCGATGCTTCGTGCGTTGCCACTAACCTGGAGGTGTGGGTATCCTTTATGAATATGGATACTCCCCCTCCTTTTGTGGTTTGGTCCGGATTTTGGGGCCGGAATGCATGATATGAGGTATAACCTCATATCATGAGGTTAGTATGCCATAACCTGTAGGGAGTATTTTCTCACTGATAATGTGAGGTTTTAGCCAGGTTTCTGTCAGGATGACTATATCTGGGGAGTACAAGTCTATGGTGGCATGGAGTTCATGGACTTTGTTGGATATACTTCTAATATTTAGGCTTAGTAGAAGGAAGTCACTTGGCTTTCTATTGGCTGTAATATGGGAGAAGTTGTGGTTTCTAGTCTGATTATGAGGATTGGAGTTGGAGATTGTAGGGCCAGGGTTGGGGTGGATGTCTCCAGTTTGGGCTAGTTTTGATATACATGAGGTTATTAGTTTTCTCACCTTTTGAATATGTTTGTTTATAAGGGAAACTTTATGATTGTGCTCTGTGGGTAATATGTATGGTGGGAGGGTTACTATGTTAAGTTATAGGGATGCTTTATGTTTGAGTAATATAGTTGGTAGAATATGTGGAGGGTGCATAGGGATGGTTCTTGAGTTGGTGGGAGGGGAGCTAAGTGAGGGTGAGACATGAGTGGTGGTGTGAGTAGTAGTACAGTGGTACTGGTTGAGTGGGGGAATGATGGAGCTTTGGTAGGATGTAAGATATGCAAGGAGAGTGCATGCAGTGAGCATAGGTAAGGTATGTTTGTACATGTTAGTTGAGGAGGTGTGATAGCAGTGGGAAGATGGAGGAGGTAGTGTTGGGTTACCGCTGTGGTTGGCTATTGGAAATATGGGAGGGGTTTGTGAGTGTAATAAAGGTGGGACGACTGGGGGTGGGAGGGAATAGGGGTCAGGGTGTGGACCAAAGCGGGTAGAGACCCTGTTAGTTGCTCTTATGAGGGAGCTGGAAACAATCAGGTAACAGAGTTAACTAATAAATGAACATATGATACTGACAAGGGTGGTTGTAGTTTTAAAAACCGTGCCCGCCACAGGTAATATTTATTAACTTTGGGATTGTCTTAAGGTAATAAACAGGGAAGGGGGAGGGGAGAACAAGGGCGTGAGCAGGCAATTATTTGTACTGCTGCTAATGAGCCAAAGCAAAGACAAGTTTGTGTTTAAGAAACAATCACAATTGACCAAGGACTGCTCTGAAACTGTAAGTAATTTCTTAACCATTTCTCAGGTGGAAAAACAGGATAACCTTGTATCAGAAGGCTACTGTGGTTTCAGTTTAAATTAACAAACACACAGTATTGATCAGTTATGGATACTATTTGCTAACAGAAGGGAATAAGAAAGAAAGTGGAAGATTGTGTGTGTGTGTGTGTGGGGGGTGCTGCTTACAAGCCAAAGCAGAGTGTTCTCCAGGGGAAAATGAATATTGGCTCAAACAGGTAGACACATACTCAAAGTTAACTTTAGCTGTTTGCAGACAGTTCAGACCTGGACTGTGCTTTTCTTATAAGAATGAGAAAGGTGGTACTGCAGTTGAATACTTAAGAGTGGTGTTAGGTCTAGAAAAGAAGATTACAGAGAGGAGTAAGCACTTTAAGATGGTAAAGATATATTATAAAGATTACAAAAAACAAACTGAGCAAATAGCTACTGTATGCAGCAAAATATGTCTTGAACCAACTACTAGTATATGCAGATGCTGAGCCAATTGGAAAAACATCTGTTAGAAGAAACCTCAAGACAGTTATGCAGTCACAGATAAAAATATAGCGAGCAGCACTCTGTCGAGGTTGTCTAATGTGATTCTATCCAGCAGTAACAGCACAATTATATAGAAATAATTAGACACCAGTATGAGCTGACTCACACAACACAATTACAT